>NC_073691.1:174297071-174566482 GCF_029784155.1 Uranotaenia lowii
ACAAAAATGACAAAAATGACAAAAATGACAAAAATGACAAAAATGACAAAAATGACAAAAATGACAAAAATGACAAAAATGACAAAAATGACAAAAATGACAAAAATGACAAAAATGACAAAAATGACAAAAATGACAAAAATGACAAAAATGACAAAAATGACAAAAATGACAAAAATGACAAAAATGACAAAAATGACAAAAATGACAAAAATGACAAAAATGACAAAAATGACAAAAATGACAAAAATGACAAAAATGACAAAAATGACAGAAATGACAAAAATGACAAAAATTACAAAAATTACAAAAATTACAAAAATTACAAAAATTACAAAAATTACAAAAATTACAAAAATGACAAAAATGACAAAAATGACAAAAATGACAAAAATGACAAAAATGACAAAAATGACAAAAATGACAAAAATGACAAAAATGACAAAAATGACAAAAATGACAAAAATGACGAAAATGACAAAAATGACAAAAAATGACAAAAATGACAAAAATGACAAAAATGACAAAAATTACAAAAATGACAAAAATTTCAAAAATTTCAAAAATTACAAAAATGACAAAAATGACAAAAATGGCGGAAAATGACAAAAATGGCGGAAAATGACAAAAATGACAAAAAGACAAAAATGGCGGAAAATGACAAAAATGACAAAAAGACAAAAATTACAAAAATGACAAAAATGTTTTTTTTTTGTTTCAGTGGCCTTTTAATCTCAAACAAAATTGTGCAAAATCTTTGTTTGTTTCGTTTTTTGATAGTTTCTATATCAACAAATGAGCAAACGTTCTAGTAATCTTTGCTTTTGTTTTTTTTTGTACTGAAGTTTACTTTGAAATCATTTAAAGTCGTCTAACGAGACGTGCCCCATCCTGGGGCTGTGCCGTTTGTGCATTCAGTACGAGGGAAAATGCTTCCATCCAGTTTTCGTAATACCATTATTTATTGTATTTGTCCCTCATTTTGCCCGGTGAGTGATCCAAAAATTTGAGACGTGTGAGTTGCCTCGATTTTTTTGGGAATCATAAAAACGACACAGTACCATCTGACAAACCGAACCAAACCAAAGGAAAAAACTGAAGTCAGTACCTCCAATAACTAACGATAATAAGCGATCAACTCAGGATACAGGAGCATGGAAGAGACGTCAAGTGTAGCAAAAGGCCAAAAAAGCGGTACCACACTTAGTACCTTTCACAGCTTCCATTTTTCTTGAGGCAGAAGTCCCCGAGGGTGAAGCCGATTTCGACAATGATTTATCTTATTTGCTGTCATATTAGAAGCTCCTTTTGCTCCAGAAATCTCAAACCCCTGGCTTGCCGCCGTGTGGCTTCCATTTTCCCGCGGTTGGCGCGTACTTTGAGGAAAACGAGACGAAAAATTCCTGCAAATCAAGCACCGGAGCCGGAAAAGCTCAAAATAATGATAACCGTGCCCGAGTGCGCTCGCCATTATTATTATTGGGAAAAATACAATTTATACACATTGTAGCGCTGGAGGCACTCCTGAAGAGAATTCGAGACAGTAAGACGAGGGCGGGCAAAGGGAACGGTAGGTACATTTGGTTGTCGGCTTCCGGTTTCCGGTGGAAGATGGAAGTGGTTCTAATTTTGATTTGTCGCCATAAAAGGGACGCAGAATCGAATCGAATCGGAGTTCGAAATCAAAATTTTGCTTGCAATAAAAAAAATCCAAAAGTTCATAAAGAAATTGATTCCTTAAACAACTTTTCTTCTTATGACCATCACATAAACTCGAAATAATAATTAATTCTTCTGTCACAATTCAAAATTAATCAGAATCAAAATTAAAAAAAAAACTCATAATTGTAAAACTATAAAATTCGGCAAATTTCTTTGGAAATCATCTATATATAAAAATGAATGTTTGTCTGTCTGGCTGTTCCCTATAGACTCGGAAACTACTGAACCGATCATCGTCAAAATTGGCATCTGAGAGTTTTTGAGGCCGGGGATGGTTTCTGTAATAGTCAAAACTCCATCCGACTCAAGGGAAAGGGGGCTTCCATACAAAATTTGTAGTTTTTCGAAACAAATTAAAGTCATGACATCCATTTTCTTGAGATTTTTTCTTTCTTTGGGCGGTTTGTTTTTCGTCTCCATGGTCGAGGCGTCGCGAGCCAACGTCGCAAAAGGATAGTAACCATGGCATAGCATACTGATCAGTGGGAATATTTTGGCGCGTATTTCTCAACCAAGAATATTTTCAATGCAAGGGGTGGCGATATGAAGCCAATTCGATTTTTTTTTTTTGAGGGGTTTGTTTTTCGTCTCCATGGACGAGGCGTCGCAAGCAAACGTCGTCGCAAGTGGATAGTAACTAAAGCATACTGTTCATTGATCGCTGAAAAAATTTAACAATCAGGCGCCTGTTTCTCAACCAAGTACCTGCCTAGGTATGTTTCTTATGAACGTGGGGGCGATATGCAACCTAGATGTGTTTTTTTCTTGCTTAATTGCACGTGGTAATAAATGACGCCTAGATGTGACACGGATTGGCATTTTATCAATCGAATCAAAACCAATTGAAAGATTTGCAAAAATACTTCCATATTTAGTTCGTGTTAATGTAGGTAGCATTCGACTAATCATTCAAGGAACATTAGAACATGTTCAAACGTTCAACTTTTTCTGTTAAAAAAAATTAAAAAATTATGTTTTCTTCTAGAGATTGTTACTTCGGCCCAAACACACAACTGAAAGGAATTTAGAAATGAAAATGGGAACTTTTTATTTTAAATAATTCTGAAAAAACCATCGTACTTTTTGCTAACATACCATATTCAAGTACGTACTTTACATGAAAAGTGTTTTTAGCAGCATAAGAGAGACTTTTGATCCGCTTCGTTTTTGAAAAGCGAGACTTTAGGACTGATATTCAACTGGACGCAATATTTTTATGAGAAATGTTTAGTATACCCTTAAAGTGTTAAAAACAATATTCCCTCCCGTCAACTGTTTCATGAAAAAAAAAGTTTTTTCCTTGAGTTTTTTTTTTTGCTTTAGACAAAATTTGCCCGGATATTGCCCGGATTTTTAGTCGTCAATTTTGAAATCAAAAACCCGGATTTTGCCGGGTTTTTGTATAAAACTGCCTGGATTTGTCTGGCCCGGATACGTGCTGAAAAATTCTGGAAACCTTAGTTTAGAACCACTTGTATTTCCGTTTTTTCGAAACAGATTTTTGTCAAAAAATTCCCATCCCTGTCGCCTCTTTGCCGAAACATGGCAAGCTGGAGAAATCAACATGACGATTGCACAGCACAGTTTCGCTGATGCCCCATAAAAATCTCTTCTGGAACACTTCGCGTTTCAGGATAGGTTTTCTGCTGGTTTCAGAAGAAAGTTGCTTTCGTTTGCTCCAAAACCGACTGTAAGGGGTACTGTCAATGTTGTAGGTGTTGTTTTTGCCGGTGACTTTTTTCATCTCGTCTGGCGCCAGAAATAATTGGAGATGATCGTGTAATAAATTCCAATCAGTAACGTGAGCTCGCGGCAATAAATCACGGAATTTCTAAGTTGACGTTTGAAAGGTTTTTGTATTAGTCTAATACATAATGTTCTGCGGGTACAAGTAGGTTCATTCTTGTGAATTGGGAAAGAAAAAAAATTTTAACAACTTGATTTAAATCAAATAAATACTTCAAGTCGACATTCAGTAAATATAACATCTTAAATTTGTAAGCAGAAACCATATAGTTCACAAGGAAAATTATGATATTCCAGGAGCTTTGAAAAAAAAACCCCATTTGCGGGGATTATATCCTCCACCCAGATGTAGCCTCACAAATTCGTTAAGTGCCAAGTATGGTTCAACTAAAACTATCCCAGCTTGGCCCGGTTTTGGTTTGACTTTACGACACCCGGTCATTTATCTAGAATGATCTAACCTCGAGGAAGAGAGGAAGAAGCTGCCCTGTGGTTGCTCGAGGACAGAGACAAGAAAAAAAAATTAATCGTGGGATTTACTGGCAAAGTTTGCATAACCCAATTTACCCTCAATTACTCACTCTGCGTTTTGTGTTCTGTGCTGGTTTGGCTGATGATGATGGTTCCCAAAAATGTGTACCGAAAACTTGTCAATCTTTCTATCTGGATCCGGTACCCTCGCAACTTTTCCTCCACGGACTCCAGTCTTTGAAACCAAATCGGGGAACTGCCAGGATTCCCAACTAACTAACTAACGAACTGTACGCTCGTTTGGTTAATCCAAATCTGTTGCCCAAAGCTGAAATAACAAAAACCAACCCTTTTTCGACCATCTTTGCTGGCGCTGATCTGAATGAAGGGATATCGTGGGTGGAACAGAATGGGGCGGGGGATGCCAAATGTCCTGCGGACCTAGGCCAATGAGAAAGACTAACTATGAGAAAGGCTGTTTACGTCGAACCGCAAACTCCGGGGATGTAATTGTTCTTCGGATGGCCTACAAAAGTTTGCACTTTGATGGTCCGCTTTCTGTTCGCCTATTTTTCGATGATGGGGCCAGAGTTCGCTTAATTGAAGTTTCTCCGTTAGGATGAAATGCTAATCACATTCACTGCCCCGCTTCCCGATTATTGTGACATATGGGCAAAGTTGATTGTTTAAAGTTCAAACAATTTGCTCGAATGGTTAATGGACGAAGTTGTCCGTTTACAGACACCATGGGTTATGCCTCTGTGGTTGTGCTTAGCAGCTGGACCATTATACACATAGCTCTATCAATGTACAATATATCTTTAAAATTTTGAAGTCTGCAATTTTAACTGTTTTATTTCATGCACATCCCGATCAGAAGAGAAAAACTAAATCATATTAAGATGAGATATTTCGATATTCAATTTTTTCCTAACTGGATGAGTTATGATTTAGTACTCGTTGGATGTTAAAACATCTCAAATTATGTCAAAATGTCTATGCAGCCATTACTAAATAATATCAACCGTTGTTATAATTTAAACTAAATTATAACTCAGTCAGATAGGATATATCAAACTAAAAATCTTATTGAAATTGTATGCAAAAAAAAAATTTAAAAAAAATGAGAATTGAACTCATCACTTTTCCCAACTCATCTCATCCTACGAGCTGCGTGTCTTTGCCTACTGCTCAACCTGTTTGTAGCGGATGTTTATTTTACTTCTTATTCTTCAAAGGCCGATACAGCCTGCTTGTTAAAGGGACGTTTTTCAAACGCGCAAAAACAGGCAGCCATTTTGGTGCCATGAAAATGGCAAATGGCCATTTATAAAGTTTACCTGATGTATTGTAATTTCGGTGGATCGTAATCGGACTATTGGAACTTAAAAGGAAACGTGAGCACGGGAATCTGGCAGCTGTTTGCGTGAATTGAAAGTGGACAATGAAAAGGGATGCGTGCATGTGGACAGCCAGGTTGTCGAAATCACAGAAAAATCTGTATTTTTACAGAGTTTTGAAAAAAATTTCATCGCAGAATCTGTGTCACCGATCACAGAATTTTAAAATTTTCAAATGATAAGAAAAGTTTAAAAGTGAAAAGATACATGAATCTCAAATAAAAAATTCCAAGACTAAGAATTAAGAATTGCTAAATAAAGTTTGACAGCTTTGCAGATTCGAAAAAGCAAAAAAAATGAATAAAAATTTCAATTCCAAATATCTATTTGAAAACTTAATCACAGGCTAAATACTTGTAATCAATAACTAATTGTCCTGTACACCCCGAAGCATTTTTTTTATAATTGAATTGTGTGTTTTGTGCGCCTTTGGCCGTTGGAATCACACTTGAAATTTTAAATGTGTTAATATCACATTTACAATTTCAAATGTGATTTCTACAGCCGATTTTTACCAAAAGCTCATAAATTTTGAACAAAGTTTGAGTAAAGGAATTTTGATAAAGAGTTAATCACCGATTTAGTTTTATTACATTCGATTAAAAAATTCAAAAGTATCCTTGAACTGATTTCCAGTTAAAATGTACTATTAGTCACGAATTTTATATGAAAGCTACAAAATCATATGATTACAGATTTAAACTGGTCAACCCACAGATTTTGTTTTCCAGTTATCTAAGCTTTAGTAAGCATTGCTCAGTGGTCCAGGACGAAACTTTATCGTGACCAAATTAATGACGAAGATACTATAAAAGATAGACAAATGATGTCTTGAGCCAAAACGCTCATCAAACCATGGACTTCAATTATCTCAAATCAAATATTATGGTGTGTCATTTGCACATAAAATCTTTTTCGAGTGAACAGATAAAGCCAAACTGTCTTCTACAAAGTTGTAGCCAACGGTTTTTGAGGCAACTTTTTCGAATACATTACATACATATGATGTTTTGTAAGCGAGTTATGGTTTTTTTTTTATATTAAAATGTTAGGCTGTGTCGAAAAAAAAACAGTATCCTTGATCTAACTTTTGTGAATTATCTCATACAATAGAAATGTCTTCTTGGCATATGTATGAAATAAAAAATTCGCACATCTTTCTCTCAGTGCGCTAACTTGCATCTGGATGAGTTCGCTAGTTATGAGAGATTTTTTTAAGCATAAACCAGGAGATAGGCTATTTTTAAACTCAAGGATAAAAATTCCAAAGTTTGCTAATTCTCATTACAAATTCAATCAAATTCAAACAACATCCTCATTTCTCGTGAAAAAGTCAAATTTTCATCGTTTTGTTATAGGTTAAATTGCGATGCATAAACAAGCGATTTAGCATATTTAGACGAATTCAAAAAAGATGAAAATAACTATTTTTTTATTGTAACTTTTTAAATTTTTAACTTTTGACTATAACAAGAAAAATGTACTAAATCGCAATGGACTCAGACATTAACAAAACGATGAAAATGGGTATTTTCTTTTCACAGGGTCTTCAATTGTGTGAATTTGTATTGAAAATTAACAAACATCGGATTTTTTTTTCTCGAGCTTAAAAAATAACCTATCTCCCATAATTTTACAATCAAATATTTGATATAGGAACTGATCGATGCCGTCAGAAAATAGTTTGAAAGTTTGCACCAATCCTAGATGTGACAGCTTAAAAAGTACAAATTTTTGCTAAAAACTCTCTTATAACTAACAAACGCCTCCAGATACATATTTGCCCTTTGAGAGAAAAATGTGCGAATTTTTATTTCATACAAATGCCTACAAGACATATATTTTGTATGAAATCATTCACAAAAGCTGGAGCCAGAATATTAATTTTCCGACACACCTTAACATTTTAATATTCAAAAAATCATAACTCGCTTACAAAACATCATATGTGTGTGGTGTCTTCGATAAAGTTGCCTCAAAAACCGTTTGCTACAATTTTGCAAAAGACTATTTGGCTCTTTCCGTTCACTGGAAAAAGTTTGTATGTGTAAATCATGCAAAAATGACAGGCCCTAATGTTTGATTTAAAATTATTAAAGCGCATGGTTTGATGAGCATTTTTTGTTGAAGACATCATTTGTCTATCTCTTCTAGTATCTTCGTAATAAATTTTGTTACGATGAAGTTCCGTTCTGGACCACTGTGCAATGTGTTTGGAAAAAAAATCTGAAGTTCGAAATGGATATTTTTTTCCTTAACGAAAATTCACATTTAAAATCGTGATTCTACATTATTTCAAATTTAATGTTTAACAGACGAATTTTCCGATCAATTAAAAATGAATAAAATAATTGTATTTAAATAAAGGTAGCTAAAAATAATCATTTATTGACATTTTGCGTAAAAATTTTAATCATGGATAATACTGAGCTGATCTGAATTAACTTTAAATTCGGTTGAAATTTGTTTAAAAATAAACTTGTGCTACACCTATTTCATATATTCAATTTTTGTGCACTAATGTGCAAAATTTCTAGCTCATAAGAAGGATCATCATTTTTAATTATTTATTTATAACTTATTGAAAATATCATTGATTTGAAACTTTAACTTTGAATCAGGAATTCAGAGTTTTATTCTGGTTTAAAATGCATAATTCAGAATTTAAATCCAAAATTGCCCAAAACAAAACACAAAGCAGGTGAAAACGACTATTATAAAATAAAATCTGAACTCATTTTCAAGATTGCGATCTTTGACAAATCTGAACTTTAATTTAATTTTATTTCACTGGACTTAAATAATGATATAAATGATATAATGATAATTTATTGTTGATAAAATAACTTGTATTTAATCTTAAGTTCAGGGAAATTAAGTTGGAAACATATTTTTGTTGCTAAACATTATTTATATTTATTAGAGATACTTTAGAAACAAAGATTTCAACTTAAATCTGTATGAATCGAGTTCACAAGAAATGGAAATGAATCTGATTTGAACTCCAAACTAGTTTTTCTTTCAAGTGAAGCCTTGAAGGAATCATTTATTTTAACAAGTTTAAAAAAAACTGGACACTTTTAGGACTTATTTCCGAAAAAAATGATTTTAAATGAATAGATACTTTGAGATACTCTCAGAATCACATTTTAAATTATTCTTTATGTTTGCATTTTTCAAGCAAAACTGTTATAGGAAAAATAATTTCACCAAACCCTCCAAATATGAACAAGCGTTTAACGCTCACAAGCTGCAATTTTAAAAATAAGAATAAAATCTTAAATTGACAAAGCGAACCAGTCATTCATTTTTGGTAACTTTCCAGAATTTTACCATTAAAGAACTATTTGTTTGAGCTGATGCACAATGGGGAAAAAAGTGTATTAAACGCGAAGAAATTCAATATCTTCCCTCCTGCACAAAACAAATCTTTAGGTATATATAAAAAGCAATTTCTGTGGGTTTAAGACTCAGCCGTCTTAAGAGCTAGAGGTTTGAAACTCGGCACGGATGCTCATTAAGCTCATAATTTTGGATGACCCCTTCTAAAGGGGGTCGTCCATACAAGATAAACATTGTTTTCGCGATATTGACGTTACTTTTCGTCGGATTGTGTTGAAAATTTGCACTTGAATGTTTTGAAAGACGAACGATTGATTTCAGGTATCAATTTTTTTGTTAGGGGTCAGTCGAAGGGGTCGTCCTTATTAACTGTTCGATATTTTTGCAATATTGACGTTAGTATACATTGTATTCAGATGAAAATTGGTACACGATAGTTTTGAGTTACGTGCAATCGATTTGAGGTATCGAATTTAGTGTAAGCAGTCGGCAAAAGGGGTCGACGAAAGGGGTCGTCCATATTAATAATTTTTCACAGTTTTTAGCAATATTGACGTTTTTATGCAATGGATTGCTTTGAAAATTTGAGGTTGTATAAGAGGCCACCGAAAGGGGTTTAACTTTTGGCCAATAATTGCGTTGTTATGCAACGATCGAGTCGAAATTTATACACGGCGGTTTTTTGGCACGGTCAATTGATTCCAGATTTCAAATTTAGTAGCAGACGACAGAAAAAGTGATTGTCCAATATTTTTGCAATTAGGGTAAATGTACCCAATCTTGGCCTCTAAGGAATGCTTGACTAGATTTCCCATGATTGTAGTCTTCCTGTAATGTGTACCTTCAAAAGTCCTTCGACAAATATGATTGCTTACTAGCCTGAAATGCAGTAATAATATGTCCTTGATTGAAAGCGGTTGATAATTTGAGATAAACCTGATCAAACTATTGATTGAAATGCTCCTTATTGTAGCCCCCGCGCCGTATTTTGGCCCTTTATGAGTTCCTTAAAATGGCCGTCTCTAGAAAAAACATGCCTCACTAACACAACAACAGCCCTTTTAGGCATATGTTTGACAACATTTTTAGGCATTTGTTTGACATGTAAATCACCAAAATGCATTTTGGCATGAAGATAAGGAGCATGCCAAGTTAAGGCTTACTGACCCTATTACTTAACAATTTTTTTTTTTTTTTATTTGGATGGATTTTAACTTCTAAAAGTCATTCATCCCTCTTACTTAACAATGAATTCGGAAGTGCATATGGAAAATGCTTTGGCAATTGACTTTCATACAAACTGTTCATGACACATTCCAAGTTGAAAGCGAAACGGAGTTCGTATGTATGGGATCAGCTAGTCTATGTATAAAACAAAGTGCTTTCCTTTAGTGAAAATGTTCGGAAAATCGATTGGACGTAAATTCGGACCCCTCACGAGCTTGCGAACGGAGTTATAGTGCATATCTAACTCATAGTTCCCCTATATTTTGTGAACAATCCAGAAAAAAAAACTAATTTAGAATTAAAAACTTTAAACCAAATGGGACAAATCTTGTGTGATTTTTACGAGGAATTCAAAGAAGTCTTTTTGAGTTACCGCACGGATTGGAAACAGGAGTTATGGCTATTTTACCTCAATATCCTTACATTTTTCAAAATAATTCAGAAAAAAACATCTTTGGACTTGAACATTTTGAAATAAATTGGTAGTATCTCATGTGTTTTTTTTTTTCAAGGAATCCAATAAAAGCTGATTGAGCCCCCGCATGGATTGGAAACTGGAGTTATTGCTGTTTTTACCATCAATTCCCTCCCCTTCATCTTTCTAATAGTTCAGAAAAAAGCATTTCCGGAATTGAAAATTTTAAATAAAATGGAACGTATCTTATGTGTTTTTTTTTCCAATTAACCCAATGAAGGCTGTTTGAGCCACCGCACGGATTGGATTTATGGCTGTTTTACTCTAAATTTTCTGAATCAATTGAAAAATGTTGAGAAATTGAGGGTAAAGTAGCCATAACTGCAGTTTCCAAAGCGTGTGGTGGCTCAAACAACCTTAGTTCGATTGCTTAACAAAATTACACAAAATAAGTCTGATTTGGTTCAAAATTTTCAAGTCCGGACATGCCTTTCCTGGACCATTTGAAAAATGTAAGGGAATTGAGGGTAAAACAGCCATAACTTCATTTTTCGAAGCGTGTGGTGGCTTAAATAGGCTTCGTTGGATTTTTCGGAAAAAATCACAAAAAAAGGTACGTTCTATGTTGCTCGAAATTTTGAAGTCCGAAGTTTTGCCGGAAAAATTGGAAAATATATATGAATTGAGGGTAAAAACAGTCAGAACTCCATTCTTCGAAGCGTGCGGTGCCTCAAGAAGCCTTCATTAGATTCCTCAGAAAACATAAGGACTTTGTTTGTTCAAAATTCTCAAGTCTTAATTAGTTTTTTTTCTGGATTGTTTACAAAATAAAGGGGAATTGGGGGTTCAAATGGCACTATATCTTCGTTCATAAGCTCGTGCGGCGTCTGAAAATACGTCCAATCGATTCTCCGGACATTTTCACTAAAGGAAAACACTTTGCCTCAGATTTGTTTCGTGTAGGAGGGAAGATATTGAATTTCTTCGCGGTATATACATTTTTTCCCACTGTTTAATGGTATTAAAAACTGACTAATTTTGTTCATAACTACCCTACTTAGCCCTATCTCTATAGCTTTTAACTTCATATTTTTTGGACACTAAGTGAATTTTTTTAAGCATTTTATAGCCGATCTGCAGTCTTTTTTCCGAAATATGATTTTTCGGATTTTTTTGAAGTGTTGAAGGTGAATATTGTCTAAAATTTTTTTGTAAAAACCGTTTGAGAAACAAGAGAGATAAAGCCAGGAGAGTCAACTGGACACTCTAGGGACTGTAACGGTTAAAAATTTTAGGGAAGGTTAAACCTCAAGTTTCTTCAATGTCCTTCAGCTATCAGAAATTAATAAATAAAATATTGAAACACTCACCATTATATAGTAAACTTTTGCTCTTTTCCGTCCATCATCGAATCGACATCTTTTGATTACGCTGGTTGTAGAAATTCCCAGAGCGGTGTGTTTAAAACGGTCATAAATCATCTTGTTTTTATATCCATCTATTCTGCAGATCGATACTGGCACCGTTGCCAATTTCCTGAGCCAAAAACGTCTGCATACGTCGCGAGGAATCCACGGTATTCGAAGAATATATACAGGACCACAACAGGCGTCCGTTTTAGCGGCCCACTTATTCAAATGCGATGAAATTTTGCTACTGCGAATGCGAATTTGCAGCGTGTATGGCACTGCTTGAATGAGTACGCAGTCGGTTTGAGTAAAGCGGGCCATACGCTACGCCACATTTGTACAAATGCTATAAGAGTCAATGAAATTCTTGCGCTTCCAATACGATTTGCATCGTGTATAACATTGCTTGGATGAGCGGGCAAACAGTTTGTGTATGGTGCTGTTTGTACAAATTTTAGGCCATTTACTCCGCCCCAGCGGGGGTGGAGGTGTTTTTTTTTGGTCGTGCATAGAATCAAACAATCGTCGAAGAATTATCGAATTTACACACGCAACTTGTGTAATGTATGGCCGCCTTAAGACCGTATGTACTTATCGTCTCAACATAAGATTTTTTGCTAATGGTGATGCGCGCGGTCTTCCATAGTCGACCCGAAATTGGATCCGGGCACTGAAGTGATTGTGTTGAATTTCTCATTCTGCCGGCTGAAAGTGGATGATTCATGAAGACTCATTCCAATACACCGGGACTTCCGTCAAGTTGATAGACCGCTTTTCCCAGTTTGGCCAGACTGCTGAAGAAGGCATTGGTGATTGATACACCCACAAATCAGACTCTACTCCAACAATGATCTTTTTTGGAGGTGGAATTATTGGTATAAAATTTTATGCCGGACCGGCATCAACAAGCTATCTAATAACTGGCATTGTCCTCCCAGCGCAATCGCAATGCATATATCTGAAAAAAAAAACCAGATAAAATATATCACATATCCTAACACAAGACAAAGAAGGATGGACACAATCAGCCAGCAATGTCGAATGATGTACCGGGGCTGTGTGTGTATGTACAACACCACATTTATGCACATGCGATGAAATTCGATTAAATTTTGTCACTGCGAATACGATTTGCATCGTGTACGGCACTGCTTGAATGAGCGCGCAAACTGTTTGAGTCAAAACGGTTGGGATAGAAATTTTTTGTACGAACAGCCCTCTGAGGCATGGTGTATGGTGCTGTTTGTGCAAACTTCAGGCCATTTACCGAGCCCCAGCCGGGGTGGAGGTGGTTTTTTTTGTTTTAGTTGCTGTTTTTGCCAACAATCGTTTGTGCTCCTGCGAAATTTGTTTGTATCGTGTGTGGGCGAGCATAGAATTGAACAATCTTCGTGGAATCATCGAATTTGCACAAGCAGTTTGTGTAATGTATGGTGGCCTTAAAACAGTATGTACTTATCGTCTGAACATAAGATTTACCACAGCCAATTGTTGCTGATGGTGGGACGCAGTCTTCCACAGTCGACCCGAAATTGGATCTGGTCACTGGTGATCTGGGTCTGTTAAGTTGATAGTTGAGCGACGGTGTTGATCTTCCTCTTCCCATTCTGTCGGCTGAATGTTATTCACGAAAACTCATTGCAATCCACCGGAACTACCGTCAAGTTGATAGACCAGTTTTCCCAGTTTGGCGAGACTGATGAAAAAGGCATTGGTAATTGCTACACCCACAAATCAGACTTTACTCCAACAATGAACTTTCTTGGAGGTGGAATTATTGGTATAAGATTCTGTGTCCTCCCATTCTCATCCCTTTACCATCAAAGACAGAGGAGGATGAACAAAATACACCGGCCAAACGGCAGACGACCAATGCAGTGCTTTTTTTTGGTAAGGTAAGATTTGGTAAGACAAGATAAGATGTTGCAGTCGGTTCGATTCCCACTATACTTTTTTGGAATGAATTATCCAGTAGGATGAAAATCCCATAAAATGATTTTCCTATTTCGCTTGAATGTAGTCATTTGGCTAGGGAGCTCGAGTCTTTATGCCAGAAGTGCTTTTCCAATCATGTCATCTTTGGCACACTACACTTTTCAGTGTATTTTCGGAGATTTGCTAAATAGGCATTGGATTTTTGCAACCTTTTCTATGGGTGTAGCGCTACCACCAATGAAAACAGCTTTACTGGAAAAAGTTAGGGATTGTTTTTTTTTTTTTTTAAATTGTTCGTCACTGGTTAAAAGTAAATAAGATCTTACCAGACGGAAACAAGGCTTGTTTTTTCTTCGATTTCCTCTTCTTCTGTTGTTGTCTGTTAAATAATTTTTTGTTACATTAAAATGACCGGATAAGTTGACAATATAAATACTCCACACGACTTCGTATGTTCCCATCATGGGATTGTAAGCGCAAGGGATCTGAGAAGGAAAATAGAAAAGCATCATTAATGAATTTATCATAATATTTCACAAACGGAAAATATAACTTGATCTATTTAAAGAGAATACAAAACTGCTGAGCATATTGATTCAATGAAAATTTTACTTCTGGCCTTCAAACTGAGCCTGGGTGTTGTTGAGAGTTATCGTTGGGGTACCATCCTGGGAGCTGCAAAAATCACTTTTGCTATTAAAACTTCCAGAATCAAATCTGCTGAACTACTCTGACTTCTCTGAAATTGGTTTCTAAGGAAGATCGGTGCGATGCAAAATCTTGCTATCAAATCATCATTTGATATTAGACCATCGTTGTTGGTGCGGGGAGTCATCGTTGTGATAGCACCCTGGGAGCTGGAAGAATCGCTACTGAATCCTCCAGAATCACTGGTATTTTGTGGTCCGTTCCGACAATCTTGATGGGCAATCCAACCTAAGCAAGAAGTGTAAAAAAGAGGAAAGAAAAATTAAGCGATTTTCGAGATTTTTTAATAAAACCAATGAAAACACACAAACGATGGCTTTGACTTACCCATATCCAATATTCTATCTAGGATTAACATAAGAGCAAGTTCTCCAGTGTTGGGAAAAAGTGGTAGAAATTTTGACACATTTTCAAGATCTGCGGCCTTCAACAACACGTGTTCTATTTTCGCATGCTGTGATGCAAAACCAGTTCGATTTCTTTTACATAAGGCTTAAAATGGAAACAGTGTTTTTAAAAAATTTAACGCCCAAATACCTTGAAAACATTTCTGCATGATAAAATTTTTAAAATGTGCTACAAGTGTCAAAATTCCTACCACATTTCCCAACATGAGTGAACTTACTCTAAATAGTCCAGTTAACACCAGCTGATAGATCGTTCGCCCCTAGCAAACAGTCAGATAACAAAAATGTAGGAAATCCAGAGTTTTTGAAAATTATTTTCACAAAAATAATATTTATGACGAAGCGACGGGAAAAAATGGCAGCTGTCGCATTAGTTCCGTTTTCAAGCTTAAAAAAAAAAGAAATACCGTTTAGATTTCAAGCAATCGAACAGGTGGATGGAAATCGAGCCGAAAATGTACCAAGTTCTAACCACTAGAATTCATATGCTGCCATATTTTATATGCATTCGGTCCGATTGAGCAAACGTTCCTGACAGGGTTGAAGTACCTGTTAAAACCGAAGATCCCAACCTCCAGAAATAGTGGGTACTAGACATTTAAACAGCTCTAACTTGCCAACCGCTGATACGAATTTCACAAACTTTGTCTTGTTGAATGACTTGAAATGTCTAGTTTTAGTTTGTTTATCTTTATTTTCCTCCAAAATCTAGGAGTTTTGAAATTTGTATCGAAATGTAGTGGTTATTTTTTACGAGAACTAACCTCGACTTTGTCCACATTTTTAATGCTTCAACAAATCATTATTTTTTTTTAAATGCTGGAAATGCTTTGAGTTTTAAATTTTTTGATTGTGTCATTAAATTCAAACTTTCAACACTACATTAATTAAAAAAAATCGTGCAAACGAATTAGTTTTGAACTCAAAAACTCTAATCAATTTTTATCGCCACCCGCCTAAAGAACATCACATCTACGTGCATTTACCAAGTTATATCTCTTTTATTTGTTGAGGTACAAATATCAAAAATATACTGCTGTTTCAGAATCTGAGGAATTCAATGGCATATAATTTTCTGTATTAAAAAATAATATAAAAAAATGCTATAACAAGGAAAAATATAAAAAAGCCCAAGCAAAAATCCACCCAAACCGACTGGCAGTTGAATAACATCATCATTCCAGAGAGCTAGTGTGGCTGTGAGCCCACTCAACTACCGTGCTTTTTAAATTTAAAATTATTTGCCCAAAACCATTTATTGAAAGTTGGGCAACCAAAATGTTGTTTCACTGTGTTAACAAATTTTTATATGATACTCATATGGAGTCTATGTTTTTCCTTGCAAATTCATACTCACCCAGGCGTCGTTCTTTTTCCCATCAAACGTCCTACTTTGCTGTATTTCATTCTGGTAAGCCAACGCGTAAGGAGCCCCCTATCTCAGTTAGCATGCGACCAAAGCATCCACCGGGGTTGGGTACCCGATCTTCGCTAAGGTTTTTCGCACCCCAGCCAGCACCACGGGGAGGTTGAGAATCGGAGTTGTAAGATAAGAGGTGATATGACCACTACCCGAAGGTTGGGTGTATGGGGTCTCGAGTTGCACATTATCTACCATTTGCCAACCATTTTTGTAACATAAACTATGTTACAAGGGATAGCATCGCTACTACCCAAATCAGTCCAGTAATCAACCAATCGATCAATCCTCCTTAAAAAGGTCTGCCTCTTCTTGGCTGCCAGGCTGGCTCTGCAAAAAAAAACAGTAAATGAATAATGAAAATCTAAACGGACTGCAAAAGTTCGTACCAAGAAGAAGTTGTGGATTACGAGGGACCGATCAACAGTGTCTGAACAGACTCGGCTCCTCCTATCACTCAATATAACACCCGCTCGGCTGAAGTTGTGCTCGCTGTTAAAGCTCGAAGCGGGTATTGTGAGGATACGTTTTGCTAGGGAGGCCAGTCTCGGAAACATGCAGGCATGTTGCTTCCACCAAGCCAACAGTGTTTCGGGTGCGTCGTCATTCCTTTGAGCGCATTTCAGGTACCACTTCAGCTCTACCTGCGGCGAAATAACACGATTGCTGTTCCACAGCACCAACCGACTTCTTTTAGAAATTGGAGAGTTAGTTTCCGACTCCGACTCTGGCACCGGCTCCGACTCCGGCTCCGACTCCGGCTCCGACTCCGGCTCCGACTCCGGCTCCGACTCCGGCTCCGGCTCCGGCTCTGGCTCCGGCTCTGAAAAGAATACAAATATGGGAGGTACGTTTTGTGATTTAGTAGGTTATAATATTTCTAATTCGTCAGATAGCTGGAGAGCAAACCGCTTTGCTGCCAATCGCCAATTATGAATATGAATAGTTATTTTAGTTGGTCTTACCTTCAGAGCGACGGATATCTTCCATCCTTGAAAGGACCAAGGAACGTGCGTGTTGCCTCTCTTGGGGTCCACATCTGACCAATAATCGAATGTTCGGACAAAGTACAGCGCCAATGTAGTGTTCTTCGCGAAGAAGTACCCTCTCTTTCAGTCGTCGTGGGAAGTCAGTCGTGAATAGCACCAGCGATTTGAGCTCGAACTCCTCCGTGATGTACTTGGCCGTAGTCGTGAGGTATGCTGTTTCCGAATACCGATCCGACCACAGATCAGTATCGAAAGCACAGCATTTAGCTCTCAAAGCCTCCCTCACTTCTGGCAATTGTTTCGCTCTGACCTTCTCTGCAACGACGCACGCTTTCCTCGAAACAAGTGATGGGTCCGGCAGCACACTTTCGAGGTCCACTTTCCCGAATTCCGCGCCAACTTCGATAAGCTTCTGCGCCAAATTCCTAAAACCTGGTCCATTAAGCACGCTAAATGGACGCAGATCCAAGGCTTCCCACTTCACGCAAGCTTCCAAAATTCGGTCCTTGACGTGCTGTGGTACACTTTGGGCAGAAGCTTGGCCTTCCGGAGTACTCTCCTGTACCACTTCCGGGGTACTGTCCTGTACCACTTCCGGGATACTCTCCTGTTCTGCTTCAGAAGCCGAAGACTCAGGATCGGAGTCAGAAATGTCTGCCCTGCATCTCACGAAGTGGCGATTCAGGTTCGAAGTACTGTTGCCCCTTGGGAACCGGAAAAGAGCTTCGCAGTTCACGCACTGCACAAAGCCGACATACTCCCTTGTGGTGCTCAAACACACGTTCTTGAAGATACTCCAAGCTTCGCATGATCGGGCACCTTGCTTGTCGCAAAGGATATACTCGCCTGAGCGAACGCGAGTGCGAACGGTAGCAGTGTTAACCGGGATATTTTCCATAATGGGAGAGTTTGTTTGCTGGTAAGCTAAGTAGAAAGAGAAATTGATAAAATGTTAGCTCAACTAATAAATTCAAAAAATAAAAGAAAGTCTCTGGCTTTTTTTTTTTATAGATTTTCAATAATAAATTTTTCATTGTTAAGAAAAATAGTTCAATATTTGAATCCAACAAATTATTTTTGTCTAGACACTTTAGATAAACGTCAACATAAAGTTTCTGACTAAATCATACAAAAAAAATGAAATGGTGCTACCGAGAATAAAAGAATGACTGAGCAAAAATGCAAAAAATATTTGAAATAAATATACGTTTAGGAATTAAAAATACTTTTGTTTCTATTCAAACAAGATATATATGAGGTAAAATAAGAAAATACTCAGTGTTTGGATCTGAATAGGATTAACGCCGATCATTTTACTAAAAACCTGTTGATAAACGTTTACTTTGGGAGCAATAAATTTCTTCGAAACAAAAGCTGAAACGATGTTTTGCACCGAGTTTACCAAATATGACTTCTTTGGCTTAACTCTTGTGCATGCTGGTACGGTCTTCCGTAGCAGTGTTGACGGGCCACTTGACTGCGCCCAGCCGGGGAAACTCCGCAATGCCCCTCTTAGCTCGCTAACACGCTCACGCTCGTGTCGGATGATCAAAAAACGCATCCCCCTCTTATCCCCAACAAAATGTAAAAGAATTTATTTTTAATGTTGTTTTTTGGTATACAACAACCATAATTATAAAAGTATCTCCAAGCACAAGAAAAAACCAGCAAGTAAAATCTCAGAAAAACCACAATTTGTAGGTCAATTGAGCCACAATGGTCTTAAGCCTTGTCCTACGATTGTTTACATTTTACTTGATTGTTTTGATCATGACGAATCTAGTATGATGATCTCAGATTGGCAAAAAGTAGGCGAGGATTTGATGCGGAAGAGTGGGTAAAACGTAGCTGAAAATTCGTTAAGATGATTCTTAGACACAGATTTCGCCTTGATTTTTGTGAATATAATACATTGAAACGAAAAAAAAGTCTTCCGGCTGAGTTCCGGTCAGTTTTGCTCAGTTGGAAAAGGTTGGATCAATAGACGACTTTGCCAGCGGTGAGTAACATTAATGATCCATGGGCGACGGAAGCGAAAAGTTATTCTTTCTCTCTTTAAGAAAAACGCCTTTAGAACTGTCAGAAGTTGGGTGAAATTATAACTGCATCCCACTTGCACTTATGCAAAACCATCACCCAAACTCGTCAGCGCTTCCATCGCCTATTACTTATAACCAATTTATGCATATTCAACATTATTTTTTTTCCAGAAGCTGTTTGGTAACTGCAAGCAGCAGAAAGTCATCGAATCGGATGGAAACCTGGCGAGGCATGGCATTCCATCGTCCGAGAAGCGGCTGCTCTTCCTGCAGGAACTTCCAATCTTCATCGAGATACAGCTGATTCAAGGGGATCTCCGTTTGTTGCCATCGCTGCTCCAGAAGATCCAATCGAGCAATCCGGATCTGTTGCGTAGCATTTCGGAAAACCAGATGAAGTGTTTGGCCCTGTTGAACGAGGGAACCGATGAGCTGCATGGTGGTGACGGTGGCGACTGCAGACGTGGCAGTGGCGTAGACCATGATGAAGCCTCGATGATGAATTCCCTGAATCCGACATTCATCGGCTGAAGGGGCAAGGAACACCTGCCTAGTTTGAGCTATCCTAAATAAACATCGACCTGTACGAATATATTTTGCATGTTTCTCAATATAAAAATTGTGTTTTCTGTACAAAATAAGTGAAGATTCCAAGAGTAGTTAGTCCGGAAAACGCGAGTTGAAGCCTTAACCATGCACTTTATGGTAACGAGCAATAGAACTGACGGTCATTTTGTGAGCTGGTCCGGTATAATCCTGCATGCTAAGGAATCATTAGTACGTTAAAGGTTGGAGCTGTTTCGTCTACTGGGAACCACAAGATTTTCCAACGAAAAGGCTCGTTCATCGAACCCAGGTGAGCACATTGGATTTTGGTTATTTGGTCCACCCTTAAAAGACCCTTTCTATCATCACGGTTAGTCACGGCTTTTTGGGAACATTCGAGAAGTGCGGATTTTATAGTAATTTCATTTAAAAATACGTGATTCGAATAAAATGAATTCATTGGAAACTAAAATCATTTCTGTGTTATCGGAAGTCTAATTTAAATTGAATAAAATAAACTGAAAATCAATATGGTTTTAATCTGTTGATCGTTGGTCTACGTCTACGATAAGCTTGCGCACAGACATACACAGACTTTTTTTTTTTCAAATTTCTGATATTTTATCTTAAATATCTGGCATTTCAGGACCCCCTTTTTCGTGAACACTTAAGCCAGCTGTCAAAACTTTTATCAATAGGGCTGATTTGTAATTCGAGATCACCATAACGAATTCATCATGGTTTAGGCCTACTGTTCTGTATATTTTCCATTCAGAATAGTATTTCACAACACTTGAAATTAAGCCTGATTCTTCTCGGTTTTTAATTATGTATTATGTGTATAGCACCAAACCGAATAGCGACAGTAGGACTAGCGATGCATTTTTACTAGCGGGATTCCTGTCATTCGTAGGTTTGTTTTTCTTTTTTCAGTCCAGTAGGCGATTTTGATGTAGTACTCGAACATTGTTTATGTTATTTACTGTACATTTTCCTTAGGCCATCAATCGCATGCTCCAAGTCTCCTAGGAAACTCGCGCTGCGTCGTTATTATTTTCAACGTCGCGACGTATGCGACGTGTCGCTAGTAGGCAAAGCTGCTTTGATTATAAGCGCTCATATTTTGGAATTTTTCTGCATGCATAAATATTGTACGTTGAAAATACACCATCTCGGATTCACCGCAGTTTGACCAAAGTATGGATTTATACGCCTTATCCAGGTAAACTCCATACCCTTCACCATGGCTTCGTATGATCTGTTTTGAAGTGAATGTATCCAAGCCAATAAAAGTCAATCCTTGAAAATATCTGGTCAGTTGGCATCTGACTGAACGTATTTATATGATAAAACCAAAATATTTAAAATCAAGCCAAAAAAGAACAATCTCCTAAGTATTTCGAATCGATTCCTACGTTTCCCGTATACATGGGCAACAGCTTCAACCAACTTGATGCGCTATCCGTGCGAATTCTTCCATCCTCCAAAATCTGGATTTGCCGCTTGATACTTTGCGGCAAACACATTCGCACACTTCCGCTTTGCGCGGTATTATTATTCACCGCATTTCTATGAGTGACCTTTTATCGCTGCTTTTCTCACCAGGTTTCTTTAAATAGGGTTTTCGTAACGCTCGAAACCCAAATTCAGATTGCCGATAATTAACAACCGAGGGGTAAACAAAACCACTGAGAAAATCTCCACTCAGATGACTATCTCTATACCATTCTCTAATGCATAGAAAGAGTCATTACAGCATACCTTGTTCGGAAATAAATTTGTTCTCGAAACTAGAAACTCTTTTTTTCGCTTAAATTTTTCTCTAACATCACCACGGATCATCAAATAGAATTACTCCACACTGCGTATTGCACTCTTCTTTTCGACGATCAGAATTATCGCCTTTTCAGCGCATGCGCATAACTGATCCTTATCACGGGAACCGAATATAGTAGGCGACGATTTGATTCAAACACTAATCACAACCAGGGTTGTCAACTATTTTTCAGAAAAGTCTGGAAGATTTTAAAAAAATGTCTGGAAATCTGTGGAAATGTCTGGACACCTAAGTTTTGTCGGTGGCGACCTTTTTTTTTGTTGCAATTTCAATTTTTTGTTGTCACCATATCAGTCACGTGCTCTTTCTGAGTCTCTATTTAACATACATCTTCAAAGCGTTTGCCAATATTTATATACATAGGTTTCGAACAATTATGACTTCATAATTCATAAATTCTAATCATTCCCTGCCCTACACCCAAAATAATTAAGAAATTATTTATACGGGATTTTTCACGTAAACTAAGATTTTGCTGCATAATATCGATTCTACGTGTGTCTGTAGTAAACACAGTGCATAAAGGAAGCCCTACTGGTAGTAACTAATTTACTTCCACATAACTGACTCATGAATTTCACGTAAAGTCTAAGTGGATGGCTTACAGTACATTTTCTCAAGTGTGTGTTATTAAATTCTAATTAGAATAGAAGCTGCCTTCAGTCAGCAACTTTTATTTACTATTTCGAAAAATCGTGTTAAACGTTGTGTTTGTTTTTTTGGTAACCTCGTGGATTCACGGAAACCTGGAACCGTGGCCTCAATTTCTGGCACTCAAAGTTTCAGTTAATAATAGAATAAATTCTGCTTCAGTCCGTGAGGTGGTTCTTCAGATTGAAAAGTTCCGGCAACTCGAGAAGGTTGCCACCGTTTAATAGCTTCAAAAAAGCGTTTGCATTTTGGTGAGTTCGATTAAAGATATCTTTTCAAATCTGTTTCAGTATCTGAGTATTCAATATTTTTCAGGCAAGTCAACTGTACTAAATTGGAAACAAACCCAATAGAAATGAAGGCCAGTTTCGTGTACTCCATCCATAAATTTCACAATAATTGTGATAGTGATAAGTGGTAGTGGTGGTGTTGAATAATTTAGAAAATAAATTTAATGCAATTTAGTTTTATTGTTATTTATTTCAAAAAAGAAAAAGCAACGAGAAAATCGACCCCAATTTAATTTCGAAACCAAAATTATTTCATGCCTTTTTCATAATCGCTCCGTGTCGAACATACTTAAAATTCACGTAAATTGTAGCTGAAGCTCATAGCGTGCGAATTCTTATTGAGGTGCGTTCACATGGTTTACTCGTACAAGCTACGTGAAAATCAATTGGTTAAAATTATGTAGTTTTTCACGTAGCCACGACGTGCGGATTATTTTGGGTGTATTACACAATGACAAAATTGAATATTCATAGTTTCTTAGAACAATTTATGTCCAAACCAAAAAGTCTGGAATTGTCTGGAAGAAATGTCAAAAGTCTGGAGGTCTGGAAACCTGAAAAAATGTCTGTCAAAGGTCTAAAAAGTCTGGAAGATCCAAACAAAATCTGGAAGGTTGACATCACTGATCACAACGCAACACTGGCTTGTTGAAATTGGCCCTGGAGTGTAGTGCCACTTGTCATTTGACCAAAACTTTCATCTGTTTTTTTCTGTAACACTTGAATATCATCGGCCTTGTCGGTTCTCTTAAAACCTCAACAATACTTTTTGAATCAATTCACGACAGTACAAATCAGCTACAAAGCCACCCGACAAGTCCTTCCCGTACTAAATAACATAATATTTCAGCAAAATCTGCACATTCACAACAAACCCACACGACTGCTGATTCTATCTGCATGCATAAACTACATGATACTATTATGTAGTTTACAAATGCAGATAAAATTCGCTCGATAGAATGCGATGAAGAGAGCAAAAATATCTCGTAAATTTTTATGGACTGCAGGTGTCTTCACGTACCGTAAACTGGGGGAACTTTGATCACTTTTTTCATTCATTTTTGAATATTTTGGAAGGGGTTGCTTTTTTGTAATACCTAAAAGCTTTAAAACCCTTACTGGGGTAAGGAGTATTTAACATGATCATTGATTGCAGTAAATTCAAACGACATTTGTAGTTATAATTAAATGTTTGTTACAAAATCAGATGTCAAGTTTCGAGGTTACTTTGATCACTATGGTTTTTACGTATCTCAACATCTTTAAATTTATTGTTTTGATGCCATTCAGCACAGAATGCTCAAAACATCGATAACAGTAATTTTTGTTTGGACTCAATGGAATTTTTCAACGTTTTCTTTCAAAAACAAATAAACTCGAAAGATGGACCAAGGGCATACATTTAGGGGCAAAAATCATAAACAATTCTCAATTGTTTTTGGCCTCAAAAACAAATAAAATTTTACTTTCATGCAATTCCCTAAGTCCTCGTACTGTTCCCATGTTCTTTTTTTTTTATTCAAATTTAACAATTTGATAGGGTTTGTAGCCATTTTTTCTATACAGGTTTTTTCATGGAAAATTACCATTTTTTTTGTAATATCCAAAAATTATCATCAAATGACCATAAAAATAACACTTAAACTTAACCTCAACCAAGAAAAGAGTTGAACTTTCACATTAAATAGCCCATTTGCTCCAACATGCTCAAATTTGATCAGGAGAGATGTTTGTTTGTGAGCCTTCAAAAAACCAGATACATATTTTAAGATTTTAAAATTATAATTTAAGTAAAATAAAACAACTTTTAATAAAAACCAAATTAAGATCATTTGTAACTCAATCTACAGGCTTTCAAACGTAGTAAAAAATTTTCAGATATTTTTACTTTATACTTAGCTAATGATGATTATTTGCAAAAATTTCATGTTGAGCAAAGTTACCCCGCAGATCAAAGTTCCCCCAGTTTACGGTACCTCGCTTTATGGGGTAAGTGGGCACGATACTTTTTTTTCAAGTGATTTTCAACTAACTTGTGTTTTGTAGGTTGAATACGCTACCTTATTGCTCGAGCAGTTCTAAATTTTGAACATAAAAATGCTGATAATATTAGAGAGGCGTAGTTAATTGATAATTATAGGTAACTAGCTGACCCGGTAAACTGACCCGGTAAACTTCGTTTTACCTTCTAAACTATAAATCGTAATAAATGTTTAATTTCATCTACACGTCCTTAACTGCATCGTGCTCGCTAATAGATTCTCTTCTTATTAATCGTAACAAATAAAGTTAAATTTGTATTGGGACCACTTTTCATGAAATGTGAGATCATTGAAACTATTATTCAAACCATCTCTGACCCGAAAAATCCTCGGATACCAAATTTCACTTCATTCCGACCGACCATTCATACGTGATGTTGTTACAAAGAAAACGCCTCCATTTTTATATATAAGATGTGAAGAAGAGATAACTTTGTATGGGGACCCCCCTTTCATCAAAAGTAAGACTCTTGAAACTATTATACAAACTATCTCTGTATGTTATATGTATGTTGGTAATCCACCATGGGTGCACGGATTCACCGCAGTTTCTGTCAAAGTATGGGTTCACATGCATTCCTTAGATTATTAGGTTCGACAAATCTCCAATGCAGCGCGCCTCCATACCCGGACCCCATGGCTTCGTATGAACTGTTATGTCGTGAATGTATTGCGTGTGTTGATGTAGGTATATTTTGGAAGAACGAATCAATTAGGTGGGCTAGTTTACTTACAGGTATTCCGGCATTCGTGTATATACCTGGCCAGCTTGCAACTGATTGAACATTCCAATTATATACCGTCAACTGGGGCAACATGCAACACTTTTCAACTTCAATGGCTTCTTAAATCTTAATGCTTACAGATAATCATACCTCTTGTACAACAAAAGTTTTAAGGTTGATGGGGCACAAAACTGACGTAGTCAGGAAAATTATAAGTTTTACCAGTTATTTTTAAATTTACAAAAACATGCGATTTTAACCCTACTAAGAAAAAGGGGTAAGTTGCAACAAACTCTGTAATTAAAGAAAAATCAAATGAAAACGTTTGAAAATTTAAAGTTTTTGATACATTTGTGATGTCATAACGCATGAAGCACCAATTGCAGTAATTTTTGGTTTTGTTCGGATTAAATTTTACATTTTTCTGTCAAAAATGTTTTTAAGAAAAAAGTGTTAATCTTCTGCATACATGTAGGGGTAAAAAATACTTCTAAATATCCTATTATCCTAAATCATGTAAATAAATCTTAGGATGGATGAAATTTCAATTCAAACAAATGCATAATGCAAAACAATCATATTCCAGCATATGGAAACGCGATTTATAAGATTTAGGTCTGATTTGCATTTTGTTGCATTTTGCCCCAGTCAGCCAACTGAATTATAAAAATATTTATTTAAAAAAATTTGGTGACTGTCCGAAAAATATTCATACACCAACAGTGTTGGTTTTGAATAACGAAAGCAATATAAAGTTTGTAGGTGATATCGTTAAGCCAATCCATCATACGAGGTAAAGTTTTTTACGGCATCGAAAAATGTAAAAATTTGAACATCTATTGCTCGATTTTTTAAATTTTTTATGAGAATCAAAAACTTTAAAAAATTCTTTCACGATGTTAAAAACTATGTCATCATCAATTTGCTATCATTCAATGATAACTTTATTACAGGATATTTAAATAAAAATTGAATAATTGTTGTGGTATACAAATGTTGCATTTAACCCTGCTTTTGCATGATGCCCCGTTTGACGGTAATCAGTTATATAATGAAACACATCTTACCTGTCGGCCCCCGCTTATGGGATGCGAACCCAAAAGTTTTTCTTGCCGATACCGAGAATCGAACCCAGTACGCCTGGCGTACCAATACCAGACTCGCGCCAGCCTATCCACTAGACCACATCGGTGCTACTATTATACAAACCATCTCTGACCCAAAAAACCTTCGGATACCAAATTTCACTTCATTCCGACCGACCATTCATACGTGATGTTGTTACAAAGAAAACGCCCCCATTTTTATATATAAGATTTTAGTTGCAAAACACTCGAACGAAATTAACTGCAAGTTTCACGTAAAATATGTACCGTTAACTGGGGGAACTTTGATCACTTTTTTCATTCATTTTTGAATATTTTGGAAGGGGTTGCTTTTTCGTAACACCTTAAAGCTTTAAAACACTTACTGAGGTGAGGAGTATTAAACATGATCATTGATTGCAGATAAATCAAACGACATCGGTGATAATAATTGAATGTTTGTTACAAAACCAGACTTCGAGTTTCGGGGTAACTTTGATCACTATGGTTTTTACGTAGGTATCTGAACATCTTCAAATTTATTGTTTTGATGCCATTTAGCAAAGAAGGCTCAAAACGAGAAGTAGGCGTTGACCTGAAGGCATCGCACGTGTTTTTTTTCGTTGCAGTGAAAATTACCTATAATTATATTATTTCTTTATGAATTTTGTGAGAAATCTTTTAAAAATGTGTTAAACGCCTAAACGGAAGTGTGTTGAATGATTTAAAACCAAAACCCGGTGGTCTTGCGGTTTTGGTTCACCTGCTGTCTTAAATTTTGTATTAGAGAATGTGTTGAACAGAATGTTTGTTTCACTAGAGTAAGCTTCAGCCGGGCAAGAAGAAAATAATGTTTTCTGGGCCTAGAATTCGTATCCTATTAATTAGAAGTTCTGCATTTTGTTGGTCAAATTAATAAAATGCTATTGGGCGAAGAAATATGATTCGGTCATGTGATTCGTAATGATTCGGCTGAAATAGTTGGATTGTGTTTGGTGATGTTGTGGGAAAGTGAATTTGTCGGGAAGTTAACTATGAAAAGAAGCACTCAAATCCCGAATAGTGATTCATAAGCACGTGCTGGATTATTAAGCAACAGTGACTGGAAGGAGCAGGGATGGTCACCATTAGTACGACAGGACCATCAAATACAAATCAATCCATACTGCCTCCTTCCCTCATCGCCTATCAATGGACTTTGGTGAGATGGTTTCATTTTATTTTAATCAATTTATACCTTTTTCGTTAATCCTATTTGTCATGAAGGATTTCCCACTTGGACATACCTTCCAAAACCTTTCTGAAACAGCTTTATGGGTCGGATGAGTTCTCTGCACCTAAAAAGTTATTTTTGCTGTTTCAGATAATCCCTTCTATGATTACTTTGACTTGTCACGGTGTGCATCATGGTACCACACTGATCTTCAAGAGCAGCACTTGAAATGAATATTGAATCCAGATACTCATTTTGGCATCTTGCATTGATTATCAGTTGTACCTCGTGTATCAGCCAATGCAAGATGTGTATAGTCACCCTATGCTATGCTATGCTATGCTATTTAGCAAAGAAGGCTCAAAACATCGATAACAGTGATTTTCTGTTTGGACGCAATTGAATTTTTCAACGTTTCCTTTCTAAGTCAAATATACTCAAAAGATGGACAATTGCTGCATACATTCAGGAGCGAAAATTATAAACATTTTTCAATATTTTTTGGTCTCAAAAACTGATGAAATTTTACCTTCATGCAATTCCCTAAGTCCTCGCACTGTTTCCATGTTCTTGTTTTCTTCAAACTTAACCATTTAATAGGGTTTTCAGCCATTTTCTATATACGGGCTTTCTTATGGAAAATTACCATTTTTTTTTCAACATCCAAAAATAATTATCAAATGACCATAAGAATAACACTTAAACTAAACTTTAACCAAGAAAAAAGTTGAAATTTCACTCATTTGCTCCTCAATGCTCAAATTTTATCAGGAGAGATGTTTGTTTATGAGTCTTCAAAAATCCAGATATTTGAAGATTTTTAAATTACATTTGAGGTAACATTAAAAACCTTCTAATAAAAACCAAATATAGCTTATTTGTAACTCAATTTATAGGCTTTCAAACGTAGTAAACAGTTTTCAGATATTTTAACTTAATACTGAGTTAATGATGATTATCTGCAAAAATTTTATGTTGATCGAAGTTACCCCGCTGATCAAAGTTCTCCCAGTTTACGGTACTTTTGCCAATTTTACATCATCTGAATTCTAACTTCAGCCAAATGGTATTGAATGGCGAAAAGACAATTGAAATATTTTGTAATAGGGTGACAACCAAATAGGTCATATAAATTTTCGAAAACCGACCATGATCATTTTGTAGATAGGCCGAATAATTTGTCCTTTGCAAAATTTCAGCTCAATCGGACTTGATTTAGAGGTGCCTCGAAGCGTTCCAAGTTTCTGTTTTGGGATCCTCAAAAATCACCTAAGAGGCGATCAAAGGAAATCGGAAAATCGGAATTTCGATTTTTGGTAACAAATGACTGCATAAAACGTCGAGATCTGGTGTTACCTTAAAAAAAAATTACGCTTTTTTTTGAAAAACCGGTCGTTTATCAAAAAAGATGTAAAGGGTTATTTGACCCCTGATGGTATAAATAGGTAGGTATATCTATACAAAGTATCAAAATGTTTGGTGTTAAAATAAAAATTTCGATTTTTCCAATTTCCTTTGTTTCCCCATTGATGATTTTTGAGGGTCACAAAACCGAAAATACTGAGCGCTTGAGGCACCTTTAAATCAAGTCCGATTGAGCTGAAATTTTACGCAGGTCGGTTTTTTGGGCCAATCTAAAAAATGTTTTAAGTCGGTTTTCAAAATTCGATCATGAAATTTGTCCCATACATGCATTGTCACCCTGTTGTGTAAACATCAAGTCTGTAAAACGTCATCCCCACTGACCCCAGGGTAGAATCTGAAACCAAAGTTTAAATCACTATTTTCTTATTTTTAAATCACCGTTTCTCTTTCTTACTTGTTATTTTGAATGTGATGATTGTTGCAAGGTAGAATTTGTTATCCTGAAGCAGCTACTTCATGCAAAAAATGTAATTGAAAATTATGCACATAATTTTTTTTATAGATTCCAAATCGAAGAAAATGCTGTGATAATACTTTAATTGCGGTTTGAATAGCGAGCATATAGACTCAAAATCAAATAATATTTTAGGATTCAGTTGCACAACTAATATTTTGAATTCGTTATCAAATTTCAAAATAAAAATTCAGAAACGAAATTAATCAGAAATATATTTTCGATCGTTTCAAAATTAGTAATGAAACTATCATACCCGTAGGAACGGGGGGAGGAAGGTTGGGGGTTAAGCCTCCCCCCCTCCCCTCCCATGAGGATCCGAAAATGCCAAGCGAAATGTTCTTTTCCAAACTCAAAGTTTCAAATTCCTAATCCTATTTTGATGAACGACTATAATAATACAAGAGTAATAATTTCGACTTAAAACTCAAGCCAAAACCTCGAATTCTTATTCCAGGTTCACAATTCTACTTCAAATTTTCAAAAAAAAAATTCACTTCTTGATAGAAATTTTGTCCCGAATATCGAATTTCAATAAGATAATACTTAGTTTCCAGATTGCTCAGATGTTGCCTGATTCTGTCCACTTTATTTGCAAAATCATACGAAAATAATAATTGATTCATTAGAAATAGTGTTATGTGTTTTGCGTCCTTATTTTCTGAGCAAATTTCATCAAAATCACATGAACGATTTTTTGGAAACATAAAATATGATTTAAAATTGATTGATGTGTTTAGACATAAAAAACAGGTTTTCGAGGACTTTTCTTCATGATTTTGATTGAATAATTTGATATTGGGAGATTTTTAAGAAAATTATCCGAATTTGCAAGGCCCGAATATTGGCGGAAAAGTTCTTGGTAGACTTAGGTTGGAATAATATTGGATTTTGCAGTACCAAATTTGTTTATAAAAATTAAAACTCGATGTCTGTGATCAGATTTCGGATTTTTTTTCATTTTATTTTTGTAATTGAAGTTCAGTTTGGATCATCATTGGGAAAAATGATTCAAATCTTGGTTTTGCATTTGAAACCTCTATTAGATGCATTTCATCATTTCTCAATAAACAATTTTTATTTAGATCAACAAACTGAATTTCAAATAAATAAATGTAGAAAAAAAATCATATTAATAGCCAAAAATTCAGAATTTAAAAAAAAAATTTCTGGTTAAGGGTTTCGATGAGAATTGCGCTTGTTGATTCATAGTTGAAAAAATTATAATCTGGAACTTAAATTCAAATAAATTGTCAAATTCGAAATTCAGTTTTATAACTCAGGTTCAAAAGGCAGTATTCAGATCTGGAATTCAATTAAACAATTAATTAAGGTTTAGCTCCAATCTAGGAATAATAACGTGAAAAATTGGGTCCTAGGACAAAATAAAGAAATTATATTTTTCCTATCAAAAATTTAGATTTATTGGAAGCCTATGAGAAGATTATTTTCCCATAACACAAAAAATCAGGATTTAAAAACAAAATCAAAATTAGTTAAAATGTAACAAAAAATGTAAAAATACTGACTTAAAAAAATCGGTAAAATTTAAAAAAAAAACTGGTAAATTTATTTGAAAATCAAAGTTTTTGGAACTTCAAAAATTTAGTAGATTGTAGCATCCTGAACTCTAATCTTTTGTCAGATTTGTCTGTCACCTTTAGTTTTGATGATATGATGTTATCAGTTTTAAAATGAAGTTGTGTTGAATTTTAAGTAAATTCAATCTCAATTCACTTTCAAAAAAATCCTAAAAAATCTACGTTTTTTCTACAAAATGTTTTTTCAATAATTTTTCTCAAATTTTCAGATGACAGAGAAGCAAATTCTAGTGGTAAATACACTGGTTGTTTATTTTGTTTTCCCGGTTGAGATAATATCCCTGAATGACCTGATCCAGCGCTTTTCTTCAAATAGATTTCAATCGGAAGTCGCTAAGAATAAACTGAATCAATTGAATATCAACGAAATCAAATGCCAAGAAGGCAACCTTAAATTGATGTAAAAGATTATTTGAGAATAGAATGGTATCAGCTTTGTGATTTCATGAAAATTTCATCATTGAAAAACTGAACAATTGAAAAATTAGGATACGTTAGAAAAACTTCTCTTCTTCCTTCCATGCTTAGATGATAAACGTAATTCAGGATACAAAAATGGTTAACTTTGTAGGACTAAATCTAAAAATTTGATCCAACAATCAGTATCAGAAACAAATTTAATTTTAATCACAGGAAAATGTGAACCAAGATCCATAACAAAAAAAAAAGTTTACAACCAAATATCAGCGCTAAAAAACTAAATATTTTGTATATTATGTTCTACCAAACATTGCTCTACGTTTACATGTTAAAAATCATGAATTATTATTAAGATTTGTCAAGAAAACTTTCGATTACAATTTCTGATTCATTATTCAACAAAAAAATGAAATTTAAATTTTGAATGAACGTTAAATACGTTAAAACTTTCGAATACAATTTCTGATTTTTTATTCAACAACACAATGCAAATCAAGTTTTTGCATAATCGTTAAAAAAATTAAAAAAAAAGAAAATTCCTAAGCAAAATTGTGAACATTGATGAGAAATGGCAACAAAATTCTGAATAAAATTGTACTATTATGAATTCAATTACCTGTTCTATTATCACATCAACCCAGGAATTTGAATCAGTGTTCATTGTGAAAAATTAAATTTCAAAAAGTCAAAAACAATTCGTTTAACTTCAAAAATTTAAATGCTAAGAGAGAAAATTATAAAAGAAACTAAGAGAAATAAACGAAGCTCAAAATTCATTTCTAGATCCAGAAAAGGCATGGTTTAGTTTGAAAAAAAAATGGGTTAACGGAAGAAATAAATAATTCTCTAAGTTAATTGTAGTTTTCAATGCCATTTTGTAAAAAATACGTTTCATAATCTTATGATTTCAAAATGCTGTGAATCAGAATTTGATGCGATTCAAATCGGATCTTTGCAACTTTGATTCAAGTTCAAGATTTAAGTTTGAAATTTGGCTCTTGAAAAAACTGCAATATTAATCATGTTTGAGTGAAGATACATGTTTCTTTATCATCAATTACATTTCATTCAAAATCAATTGCTGTTGATGGTTTTTTTGAATAAGTTTTTCATAAGACAAAACTAGCAAAATAAACTCAAATTCTACTTATTGTTTGTCATTTTTAGCTGAATTGTGGTAACGAACTGACCTTGGTTAAATTTAAATGTCGAACTAACAATCAGAATAACAATCTCTTGCAATTTAAATTCCATTTTATTTTAAATAGTCTTCTTGATAATTTTATGTTGATTGTGGAACTCTTTTTCTAGCTGAATCTGTATCTGAATTGTCATCCTGAATTTTCAATCTGTTTCGGAGTTTCAAATCGTTTGCTGAAATGTACATCAAAAAGGTTTCAAAATTTAGAAATATGAGTCTAGAATTTAAATCAGTTTCAGAGCCCTCAATCATGAAACCGTAATTATAATTCGGATGTTTTGGGTTTCAATGATTATTCTTTATTTCTCTAATGTATTTCTAATCCGCATTGCAAATCTAAAAAAAGGAAAATTTCGAATGATGAATTTGTATGGCTGTTTTGAAGCTTATTTTTGTTTGAATTTAGCATTAGAATAGAGCTCATGAACTTCGAATCTGATTTTTGATTAGAAATTAGTTTATTTGGATCTTCAAATCTGAATATGAAACATAAACTGAAAATGCTTTCTAGTTTTTTTTTCATATTTGGAAAAATATCATCAAAATGTAATAAATGCGTATTTGTTTTGAAAATCATGAATCAAATTTTGAATGAAATGTAAAACCAAATTTGAATGACGATTTCAAACACTGCTTTTCTTTAAAATTTTTAATGATGATTCGAACCAAAAATCAAGAATTCTAAAGTGAATACTGAATGCGATTTCGATTTTGATTATAAGCAACCAAAATCTCTTAGATAAATTAGATCTTATTTTTTTAGAATTAAGAAATAAATTCCTATCAATGAGTGACCAAAATTTGATAAACTGTAGCTAAATTCTTCCCCTGGGTTTGGATTTCGAAGTTTTGACATTAGTTACCTTACTTTACAATAAAAATTTGATTGAAAATAAAAAAAATTTGAGTGTAAAGAAAATACCTCGCTTGCTTTTGATAGAAAAAAAACCTGCAAAACGAAAAACAACGCTCAGGTCCACGTTCAATATTAATGAAGGTATGTAAGTGAAATGAACGTATTTCTCGAACAATTAGCCACCCCACTTGGTGGACAAAAAAAATAGCTGTTTAAAATTGATAGTAACATATCCAAGAAATAAAAAAGTAAAGTAATTACTATTCATATTTAGGAAATCTTTTTAACACATATCGAAGTTGTTTCACTTACCTCGCTAGAAGGTTGAAATAAAATGGAAGGAATCCAATGCATGAAATGAGAGACATGGGAGAATAGCTCAAAAACCGTTTCAGGTTTACGTGAGTGTACACACACAGGAAACTCAAAACCAATCCATCAAAGTGAAGAATGAGAAGTGAACCGATCAGAAATTTTTTAGTACTCACTCTAGAAGTGATCCTCACCCAGTGGTCGACAACCTTTTGCTTATTGGTTTTGGGTTTCTGCAGGAACAAATCGAAAAGTTTCTTAAAGTACTTTATTTCATTTTTTTGGTTGGCGCTGTATTTGAACATCAGAATGAAGATCAATAAAAAATACCAAATTTTTCGTTAAACTTTGATGGAATATTAATTTCAAACAAAAAAAAAGCATATCAGAATTTTATTTGCCAATTTTTCAAATTCTTTATACTGAATTGTTTAACACTAAACATACCGACACTTTGCATATACCTATTCATACCGCGAGCGGTCAAATGACAGTTTACACTATTTTCGGTAAAACTTTCTTGTTTCTCAAACGATTTCTTTAAAATTTATAGTTTTTAAAAGCCTATAATGTGACTCAAATATGTTTCTCAGACAATTTTCAGCTACAATCAATTATTTTAAAGTTATGTAAAGTCCAAGAAATTTTTTATGAAAAAACATGCTTCAGGAAAATTGTTATAAATCTGTTCATCATTACTCGAAAAGAATTTCACTTAGTGCATGAGAAAGCTGAAGTTAGAAGCTATATCTTGCACATACGGAAATTTTTATCAAATTTTTTTTAAGATCATGGCCACAAAAAATGTAAAAAGTTGTGTAAAACCCGTACTTTTAAATCAATCAACTGCCAAAGCTGTTCCTGTTACAGTAGAAAAATTTCAAAAAATGAATTGGAAATTTGACGTAATTTGTCACATTTTGGCATCTTTAGATTTTTTAAAATACGAAATACATAATTTATGACGAATTTTCAAAGGTAGCTGTTTTTCAAAAATTTCATCGATTCGGATTTTTGATACAATTCCTACACCTAAATTCAGCTTTGCACTGGATTCTGAGTATGTTATCGTAAGGTTTAGGCAAAAAAAATTATATGCAAAAGAAGGAAAAATTTCATACCGGTTCTAGTGACGTAACTACATTGGCGGTGCAATGCTTGACAAAAATATAATAAATATATTTCTGAAAGTAAAAACAGAAAATTTGAGCGAATGCTCGTTTATTTTTTCGTTTTCTTTCACCCGTCTTCGTGTGCAAAATAGCTGTGAGATATTACCACCCACTGCTCCGTCTGCCAAGCAAGAATTTGTGCTGACTTTTCAAAATTCAGAAACTACCTCACTGTTTTATTTATCATATTTTTGGCAAGCATTGCACTGCCAATGCAGTTACTATCACTAGAACCGGTATGAAATTTTCTCTCTTTTGCATATAATTTTTTTGCCTAAACCTTACGATAACATACTCAAAATCCAGTGCAAAGCTGAATATAGGTGTAGGAATTGTATCAAAATTCTGAATTGATGAAATGTTTGAAAAACAGCTACCTTTGAAAATTCGTCATAAATTATGTATTTCGTATTTTAAAAAATCTAAAGATGCCAAAATGTGACAAATTACGTCAACTTTCCAATTCATTTTTTGAAATTTTTCTACTGTAACAGGAACAGCTTTGGCGGTTGATTGATTTAAAAGTACGGGTTTTACACAACTTTTTTATATTTTTTGTGGGCATGATCTTAAAAAAAATTTGATAAAAATTTCCGTATGTGCAATATATAGCTTCTAACTTCAGCTTTCTCATGCACTAAGTGAAATTTTTTTCGAGCAATGATGAACAGATTTATAACAATTTTCCAGAAGCATGTTTTTCATTAAAAATTTCTTGGACTTTACATAACTTTAAAATAATTGATTGTAGCTGAAAATTGTCTGAAAAACATATTTGAGTCACATTATAGGCTTTTAAAAACTATAAATTTTAAAGAAATCGGTTGAGAAACAAGAAAATTTTAGCGAAAATAGTGTGAACCGTCATTTGACCGCTCGCGGTATGAAAAGGTATATACAAAGTGTCGGTATGTTTAGTGTTAAACAATTCAGTATAAGGAATTTCAAAAATTGGCAAATAAAATTCTGATATGCTTTTTTTTTGTTTTAAATTAATACTCCATCAAAGTTTAACGAAAAATTTGGTATTTTTTATTGATCTTCATTCTGATGTTCAAATACAGCGCTAACCAAAAAAATGAAATAAAGTACTTCAAGAAACTTTAAGAAACTTTTCGATTTGTTCCTGCAGAAACCCAAAACCAATAAGCAAAAGGTTGTCGACCACTGGGTAAGGATCACTTTTAGAGTGAGTACTAAAAAATTTCTGATCGGTTCACTTCTCATTCTTCACTTTGATGGATTGGTTTTGAGTTTCCTGTGTGTGTACACTCACGTAAACCTGAAACGGTTTTTGAGATATTCTCCCATGTCTCTCATTCCATGCATTGGATTCCTTCCATTTTATTTCAACCTTCTAGCGAGGTAAGTGAAACAACTTCGATATGTGTTAAAAAGATTTCCTAAATATGAATAGTAATTATTTTACTTTCTTATTTCTTCTCTCATTTCGTGCATTGGATTCCTTCCATTTTATTTCAACCTTCTAGCGAGGTAAGTGAAACAACTTCGATATGTGTTAAAAAGATTTCCTAAATATGAATAGTAATTATTTTACTTTCTTATTTCTTGGATATGTTACTATCAATTTTAAACAGCTATTTTGTTAGCCCACCAAGTGGGGTGGCTTATAGTTGGAGGAATACGTTCATTTCATGCATTGGATTCCTTCCATTTTATTTCAACCTTCTAGCGAGGTAAGTGAAACAACTTCGATATGTGTTAAAAAGATTTCCTAAATATGAATAGTAATTATTTTACTTTCTTATTTCTTGGATATGTTACTATCAATTTTAAACAGCTATTTTGTTAGCCCACCAAGTGGGGTGGCTTATAGTTCGAGGAATACGTTCATTTCCCTAACCTTCATAAATATTGAACGTGGACCTTGTAGTATCCATGTTTCGACGTGATAGCAAAACCCCATTTGGGAACTAAGTCGGCTATCGACTTAGTGAGAGAGCTGCGCTCATGTATGTACAAAGATTATTGAAAGAATAAACGAAGAGTCCTTCTCTTTTGAAGTGACCACAAACGAATCAAGACGTGTTTTCTATTGCTTCCAGTTGTTACGGAAATTCCCCTCATTTTAACATGTGTAACTATTTTATAATAATACTTTATATTTGGTGGTCATATCAATTGGCGACTAGGATGAAACTACGGATTATGTCTTTATCTTAGGAATACTTTTTTTTTCCTGTTGGGGAGAGAGTTCACAGCGACCATTAAGTTGATCTATTGTGGTTTACCCCGCGTTATTATTTTTACTTTGCTATGCTACTTGACACCCCTGCACTATTGGTTGAAGTTGCAGTTGTTTACCGGTAGCACTACGAGCACACACATAACTAGGAAGGATCTCCAAGTGCAATCTAAGTTCCCTTGAAAAGATCCATCCACATTGCATGTGCTGCATCATTGAGGCGTACAATTCCAAGGTATACACGGCTAGCATTTCAATAATGCTAAAACCGCCAACCTTCATCATACTATGTGTGCCAGGTTATGTCACGACCGGGATTCGATCTCATGAACGTTGGCTTAGAAGACAAGAATGCTATCCTCTATCTTTGGAATATACGCTGTGTAAGTTTTTTTTTTCTCATTGTATCAAATGGAGTGATTTAAGGTGAAATGGACGCTAATTGTGGCCAAAGCCTTTTATTAGCTGTCTTTTGTAGTTTTGGAATCAGTTTTCTAATGATTTCTTTTAGTTTTAAAAGTTTTTTTTGATTACAAAGCAGAGTCTTTTTTCGGAAATATTGATGGAATGTTGCAATTTTCCAAAGGTTTTGTTGAAACACATTTTTTTGGAATTTCTATCACCATTTTGTTTTTTTTAGTATTTTATGGTATTTTCTTTTTTTTCATCAGCTTTTGAAGGAGTGAGTTCCTTAAGTGATCTTATTTTTAGATACATTTTTGGCCACACTTTTAGTGACAGGCACACATCTCATCATCAGAGGAAACATAAGTGAACTGTGAGAAAGGTGATGCCGTCCAACAGTTCTAACACGTTCTACATTGCCGTCTTTCATGTCTGCTGGTTCCGTCGGTTGATGCTGTGTCCAAAGAACCATTTTGGTGAACTGAAGTTCCTTGCTAGTCCTAGGCTATATTTTTTCTGGCCCCGCAGATTTGCAGATGACGAAGACGAAGTTGTGACGCTGATAAACAAGAATTTTTTTCTACATTGCCGCTTTATAATGGATTTGTATCAAACTGGTGAGTGTCGGTTCCGACTGTTTTGTTCGGTGGTTTTTTAAAAGATCTATTTGAGGAACCCAATGTTTGCCAGTGGTTTGTATAATTCTTCTGGAACGCCTGGCTGTTGTGCCCAGAACATTAGCTGCAAAGTTACGTTTCCTTCGTTATGATGTTGTTTGCTGATGTGAAAAAGGATTTTACCACGGAGTTTTGCTATTTTTTTCACTAATGATTTTGGATTTGATGTGATGGATTCTATACTGAGGATTTTTTTTATTTTAGTGAACAGCACACCTATCCAGCAAACAGGTGTGTCAGGTATATGCAAATCCCTCAGTTTTTTTTAACTGTGATATTTTGTGTTTTGCGATAGTGTTGTATTTAATTTAGAATTTTAAACATAGTTTACACAACACAGTTTTTTTATTTAAAAGCACCGCATTTTTGCTGCATTTTTTGTGACACACCCTATACTAATATCAGACTTTGTTTTTAGCTTATAGCTCAATGCTGATTTATTTTTTCAACAAAATCAAACCAAAGAAAAATTAAAAGGAAATTAAGATGATTTCCCGAATAGAATTGCACCATGAAAAAACCATGATTTCCACATTCACACACCATAAATTGTATGGTTGACACAATGATTATTATCGTCCACAATATCGTGAATATACATTGAAATTAATAGTTTTCGACCATACATTTCATAGTTTCAGCCAAAATAACCATGAAAAAGGGGTATTGTTATGCAGCGTGACCATGAAAAAAATGGCGATTTTCCATACATTGAGAAGCTCAAAAATATGAAGTCCATGGTTAAAACAGCTTCCACTTTTTCATAATAAAACCATGAAAAGACGTTTATTTCCATTCTTAAAATGAAGGTGGAAGTCAAGGTTTTTCTATGGTATATAATTATTGTTTTAACCGTAAAATTTCATGGTTTACTATGAATAATACATTTTTTATTGATTGTGATATTCAGCTACAAAAGCTTTTACTCGTTTTAAGGAAGTTTATTCATGATAAGTTGTGCTTTAGAAAAAAAACTTGATAAACGTTTATATAAAAAAGCACGACCAATCAGGAATATTATTCCTTAAAACAAGAAACAACTTAAGCAGCCTGGTTAATCAAAATAGAACGAATTCAGAATAATTTTATTATATTTTATAGCTCTGCAATCCAGCCCATTGAGTGTGTACATTGACAGCGGTTTCGAGTATCTCTGATGGTTTGTGCTGGAAGCTGGAGGTTCGTAATTTGACCATTGTTGCCCCCGTTTTTAGTTGCCCCGCGCTATAGTGCCGCAAGCCCTTTGCAAAACACTTCGGTGGTCTGCAACTCAATCGGAATCCTGTAGATGTTTTTTGGAGATCTGTAGAGAGGCATTGGTTTCTGATGGTTTCGTGTTCTTTTGTGCTCCCAAAACATTTATGCGGCACCATGAAAAGAACCCTCAGTTAATACAACACTAGAAATAGTTTGAAAAAAAATAGGTAGTTTTCTCACCTTATTTTCACGAGAGCTAATTAAAAAATCAACCAAATTCACCGACGAACTTTTTGGAGGCCATATAGGTACATTAGCAAACATATTCTTGATTTGGATTGTATTAAATTACGATTTGCACGACTTGTCGTGCGCATCATTTACGACTACCCTGATTCTGTTTGGAATATACTTTGACAATTTACATCATCATATAGATGATTGAGGTTGTAATATACGACATTTTTCGTAACAATATGGAAAGTTTGACGACTTATTTGGTCGTCTTTTGCGACGTGAGTGCAGGGCTCTCATTTTCCGTCAGTTGAATAAAAATAAGATTATTTTTTTTTTTATACTGTAAACCAATCTGTTTATTCATCCATAAAAATAATAAAAATAAGATTATTTCAAAGAAATGCGTTTTTTGCTGTCAAATTCAAGTTTATATCGTACAAATTTATTATTTGCCTGATTGCTGATTTTATTGTTAGTACCTGGACTTGATCCCCTGACCATACGATCTGCAGCTCATGATGGTTCCTCGACGCTATCTGGAATATATAAATTCAAGGGGATTTGCTTCAAAGACATTAAACCAAAAGCAAATAGCATATTTCTATAACTTAAATCTTTCAAATCGTAGAACCCGTCATCGATGATCTAAAAATAGACCAACATTTTGAAGCCTCCTTTAATACGATTCCAATCATCGATGTCCCATTATCATAAACGATTTTATTGAACTTTTTTGTATTCTTTTACGATTGCCAGCAAATAAGTTTTACGAAAATCAGACATGCGAATTAATTTGCAAAGGTATACGACTGCATGTACATTATTACGAATCAATGCAGTTATATACGTTTTTTATTTCGAATTATTTTATGCATAACACGACAAAATCTCTCAGTCACGGCTGATCACCGTATATCGGTTGTTTCACGGATTTTTTGCGAATTGTCGTACACAAAGGTCGAGTTCATATGTACATAAATACGAGTCTCTCTTCTTGTTGTAATAAAATCATGCAATGCTTTTAAATACGATAAAGAATATGCATGGACCGCACATTGTAGGTGCAGATATACGAAAATGAGTATAAATAACATTCTATACGATGTAATCTGTAAAAGAAAATACGACTTCTGGTTGTCTGGGTAGTTTAAACTGTAACAAAAAAAAAATTAAATATAGGAATGTTTAAAATAAAAAATCATTAAATAAATAAATTATACAATTCATTTTTGAATATAATGTCCTCTTTAAGGATTTCTGAAAATAAGTAAGTTTCAAATTTTGCAAAATACTTTCGAGTTGGATTGACAAACTGTTCGAATGCAGTGTTACTAATGAATGTATATTGTAGAACTATTTTTGTATTAAAAGGTTAAAAGCTTAAGCTTATATAGGATGGAGGAGTTGTGGTATCCATGTTTCGACGTGATAGCAAAACCCCATTTGGGAACTAAGTCGGCTATCGACTTAGTGAGAGAGCTGCGCTCATGTATGTACAAAGATTATTGAAAGAATAAACGAAGAGTCCTTCTCTTTTGAAGTGACCACAAACGAATCAAGACGTGTTTTCTATTGCTTCCAGTTGTTACGGAAATTCCCCTCATTTTAACATGTGTAACTATTTTATAATAATACTTTATATTTGGTGGTCATATCAGACCTGAGCGTTGTTTTTCATTTCGCAGGTTTTTTTTTCTTATTCCTTTTGCCTGAAATAATATTTACTGATATTCGAAGAAATCTATCAGCTCCAACAAAAGCAAGCGAGGTATTTTCTTTACACTCATTTTTTTTTTAATCAAATTTTTATTGTAAAGTAAGGTAACAATCTTGACTAAGAACTAATGTCAAAACTTCGAAATCCAAACCCAGGGGAAGAATTTAGCTACAGTTTATCAAATTTTGTTCACTCATTGATAGGAATTTATTTCTTCTTCTTCTTCTTCTTCTTCTTCTTCTTACATCAACATGGCCAAAACATGTAGGCATCCTGGAAAATGAAAGACTTGCGTCTTTCATTTTTCTTTTCAGCGTATTACCTGTTACATATTCCTATGCATTGCAGATATTACTACGGCCAGGCCAACCATGTGATGAAAACCGCAAAAGATACGGGATACAGGGGCGGAATGAAGCGTGGAGATCCCTACCAAACGCTTCATATAATATTTTGAATATGGAAAGACCTAAATATGAATTTACGTCATTTGGGAAAGTATATATGGAATATCGATACATTAAATGCTTAATAAGGAAATGACGATACTTACCAACAGTATACTCACCACAATTATAAATTAGAATATAAAATATTACATTTGGGTTTCTGTAGATCAGCTATTTTGCCTTTTTTTCCGTATACTCTGTGGATAGTATGAGGGGTTAATGATCAGAAAAAAAATAGCAAACATTAGAAACACAAAGCAATTTAATTTATCAGCTGCTGGCAATTGCATACCATTACATTAGTTTTTAACCCTCACACTTGATGTGAGCATGGAATATCTGGCAGCTGAAATGGAATGGAATTGGTAACAGGGAAAACTCTCAAACCTCAAATTAATGAACGAAATAAATCTAAAAATGATGTTTTCATTATGAAATACTGATTTTTGAATCGAGGAACCTGTAAAATGCGAAAAATTAAGCATTCAACAAAGAAAATTATCTATTTTTAATTTAAAGTTTTGAAATGAATTGCTGTAAAAATACAACTGATAATTACACCGCGAAATATAACAAAAATATATCCTTAAACTTTACTCCACAATTCAATAAAACGAGAAAAATTTACCCAATAATGAAAAAGTAACAGCAATATTGTGATGAGGAATTTAAATTTAAATGAAAAAAAAAATAAAAATAATAATAAAAACTGAGGCAAAAATCGGGAATTCATTCCACCAAAACATTGTAAGGAAATATCACAGTATTAAACACACTTAGAAAAATCCACGTAGATTTACATGCAACAACATGGGTAGAAAGGAATCGGGCATTTGCGTGTGATAAAACTGTACAACTCATGTAAATTCCCGGTAGCGCACACGCTTGTTGTTTACTGTACATTTACATTATTTAGCACATCTCATGAATCTTATTGGACAAGGAGTGGTTTTAATAAATAAAAAAAGTCACCAGTTCGAGGCAGAAATAAACTTTTATTTAACTTCGATCACACTTTTTGATTGAATAACAACACATAAACTGATCTTCAACTTCCAAATATTGATTAATTTTCGACGATTCCCTCGAAGACGGAAACGACGGCTGGTGCGAAGAGACAGCAGAAAATTGGCTATCGCACAGTTGGGGCTATGATGTTTTGGGGATTTATCATCAATTTCCTGTAAATAACAACTGTTGAGCGTGTAAAAACTGCGCGACTCGGCAGTCCTTGTCAGAAAGTAAGCGCGAGATAGGCCATCACGAAAGGGGAAAAAAAACATAAACAAAAACAAGCGGGAGATAGTTGGAAATCTGTAGCGCGGGTAGTACGGAGTATTAAAACTTAAAAGTATTTCCTAATCCTAATAGTACGGATATTTCTTAAAACTAGTAGTACGGGAGTGACTGATTATAATTATTCAAACCTCTAAAAGGTGAAACAGTGAGTACAAAACGAATCCGCTGAAGAAATTATTTCCTAAATGTAATTAAACACACATAGGTCACGTACGAGGAAATTAACCTACAAACTAGGTTCAGGACGATTTCGATCAGCTTTAATTATAGCCAAACAACTGTATTGTAAATCGTAAGTAGTAAACCGATATTCTAAATTAGTCAGCCTAACAATTATGTTCTTAAAACTAAGGTTCCGGACGGAAATTAAAAAGCGATTGTCATTCGCCGATCCGAACAAGTGTGAGCAAGTGTGAGAGCCCGAGTAGAAGAAAACTAAATGTAAGTTTTCAGCTAACAATTATTTAGGACTCTAAATTAATAAAATGTGAAATATTTTAGCTTCAAGCTGCTACAATCGAGAAAGGCTGCTTTGAGGATTCTTTTCTTATCCGAACACTTGAAGATTTACAATCTTCCGGACATAACCTCAAGATGTCGGATCCGGCGAATGATACGATCAGGAATGTGGAGAAATCGGTCAACAATCGCAACTGCATGTATTGCGAGGAAGTTGATAGTGAAGATGACATGGTCCAATGCGACATGTGTAGCTTTTGGAGTCACTATCAATGCGCGGGAGTTACCGAGGCAGTGAAGAGTGTGCCATGGAACTGCACGAAATGCAGTAATTTGCTGCACGTTCCCAAAATAAGGAAACCTGTTAAAAAGAACGTTTCCAAACGAACGGGAAGTGCCAAAAGCGATGTCGGAACGGAGCTTCGAGAAGGTCGGCCATCGATTCAAGAATCTCTGAGCCTTCTCGAACAAGAATCGGCTGCGATCGAGCAGCAACTGCAGGAGGAGAAAATACTGCACGACAAACGCTTGGAATTGGAGAGATCGGTGAACGAAAAAAGGCGTGCGCTGCAACAAAAGATGCAGGAGGAGAAACTTCGCCAAGAGAAGCTGCAACTAGAACAGCAATTGGCGGACCACAAGGACTTCTTGATCCGGCAGAAGCAGATGCGCGACCAGTTCCGGAAAATGAAAGCCGATCTGAGTCAGGAGTTTGAGAACGATGAAGAGGACAGCGATCCGGATGTTGGTTCCGTGAAGACGAAGGCGTGGGTAGAGACGCAAGAAGATCCCCGCGGAGCTTACCCCAAGAAGCCGGCAGCAGCGCCAAGGAGTTTCCCTCTCACTGTGCGTAACGCGTTAGTGGAACGGCATGGCGAGACAGATTCGGAACAGAGCGGGATTGGACGCCAACGCAAACATGAACCATTGGCGACGTCATCTAAGGGTGAGGCTCAAGCGGAGAAGAAGAAGAGTGTGGACACCGACCATCGTTTCAAAGAGCTGTTAGAGCACTATTTGAAGGCAAATGGATCGCAACAGGAGCCGGAAGCACCCGAACCAGAAGAGTCTGAGCTAGAAAAGCTTGAACAGGCTTTGATTAGGAAGTTGTTAGAACGTAACACGTTAGGACGAGCTTGTAGTGTTAGTTCAGGGCCGACTAAAGAACAGTTGGCTGCACGACAAGCTGCGTCCAAACATCTTCCTACTTTTCGAGGCGAGCCAGAGGTGTGGCCCCAATTCATCAGCTGCTTCGAATACACCACGGAGGCGTGTGGGTACACCAATACCGACAATTTGAAGAGACTTCAAGACAGCCTTCAAGGACTAGCCAAGGAAGCAGTACAAAGCCGATTGCTCATGCCTGAGTCGGTGCCTGAGGTCATCGAAGATCTGCGTCAACTGTTCGGTAATCCGGAAAAGCTGTTGAAGTCACTGATGGCGAAAGTACGGAAGGTACAAGCCCCTCGAGTGGACAAGTTAGAGTCGTTCCTGTACTTCGGGATCACGGTAAAGCAGTTGTGTGATCACCTTGTTGCCGCCAAGCTACACGACCACTTGAGCAACCCCATGCTGGTAGCGGAACTCGTCGATAAGCTGCCATCTGATTATCAATTGGATTGGGTACGCTTCAAGAGAGGTAGGACTGATCTTCCTCTTCGTATGTTTGCCGATTTCATGAAGGGAATCGTGTCGGAAGTCTCTGAGGTGGCTGACTTCAACGGGGAGCAGAACACTGCGGTTGCGGAAGGACGGCGAATGTACAAAAGGAAGGAGCGCGTGAATACCCACGACACTAAAGTGTTTCCGGTCGTGCAGAATACGATGCCGGCGAGAACGAGAAAACCCTGCCCGATGTGCAATCGCACAGACCACAAACTAAGGTTCTGTGACGATTTTTCGTCGATGTCGTTACCGGATCGTCAAAGGTTGGTCGATAGACTCAAGCTGTGCAACATTTGTCTGTGTGACCATGGGAAGATGAAGTGCACCTTCAAAGTACGGTGCGAGATACGGAGCTGCAAAGGAAACCACCACACGCTGCTGCACAGGCACGAGGAAGCAGTTAACGTTACCGTGGCGGAATGCAACCCACATTATAATGTCGATCGGTCAGTAATCTTCCGAATGATACCGATTACTTTGCATCATGGAGGAAAGGCGGTTCAAACCTTGGCGTTCCTGGACGAAGGAGCTTCAACAACACTTGTTGAGAGCTCTCTAGCAGAATCGTTGGGCGTCGAGGGAACTCCGGAACCCCTGGTCATCGTGTGGACAGGAAATGTTAAGCGGAATGAAGATAGTTCGAGGAAAATCGACCTGCTGGTATCTGCCGTGGATTCTCGTAGAAAGTTCATGATGTCGTCTGCCCACACTGTCGGAGAATTGAAGCTGCCTCTACATAAGGCCTGTTACAGAAGCATCGTAGATAAATATCACCACTTAGATGGAGTTCCTTTGTCGAGTACCAAAATGGAAGTTCCCAGAGTTCTTATAGGCCTCGACAACCTACATCTATTCGCCCCTCTGGAGTCCAAGGTTGGTGCCCCGGGAGAACCGATAGCCGTGCGTTCAGCGCTGGGTTGGGCAATCTACGGTCCTGATTCGAGACTTGAGCAGCAGCAGCATCACTATTTGAACCATCATCTTGTTCAAAGCTTGAACAATCGTCAGCTTCACGATCTGATGGCGGAGCAGTACGCTCAGGAAGAGCTTCATGTAGCACAAGGCAATCCCATAGAATCGGAGGAAATCCAGAGGGCCCGTGAGACCCTTGAATCGACAACTGTCCGAGTAGGAGACCGCTTCGAAACGGGGCTACTTTGGAAGCAGGAGCCTGTTTTTCCAGATAGCTATCCGATGGCGCTGAACCGACTAAAGAGCCTGGAACGACGTTTTCAACGAGAGCCGCATATGAAACAGAACGTGAACCAGCAGATTGAATACTACCTGGCCAAAGGCTACTGTCATAAGGCCACAGCAGAAGAGCTGAAGAATACCAATCCTTCTTCCGTGTGGTATCTTCCTCTTAATGTCGTGCTGAATCCTAAGAAGCCGCATAAGGTACGTTTGGTGTGGGATGCAGCGGCCAAATCGCAGGGAGTTTCTCTCAATTCTTACCTGCTCAAAGGTCCCGATCTATTGGCATCACTTCCGGCGGTCATCAGCAAGTTTCGAGAGCGACGAGTTGCAGTGGGAGGTGACATCAAAGAGATGTACCATCAGCTCAGGATTAGAGAGGCAGACAAGCAGGCGCAAAGGTTTCTTTTCCGGTTCCCGGAAGACGATCATCCTACCGTTTTCGTCATGGACGTGGCCACCTTCGGCGCTGCCAGTTCTCCATGCTCGGCGCAATACGTCAAGAACCTGAATGCCCAACAGTTTTCCACTCGTTATCCAGCAGCAGCACAGGCCATCGTTTATCGCCATTATGTCGATGACTACTACGACAGCTTCGACACCGAAGAGGAAGCCATCGAGCGAACCAGAGAGGTACGTTGGATCCACTCGAAAGGTGGATTCGAGATCACCAACTGGACGTCTAATTCTACAGCTGTTCTTCGAAGTTTGGGAGTGGGTGGTGGCTCCAGAGAGTCAATCCATTTGAACCAAGACAAGGTGACGGATTACGAACGAGTTCTCGGCATCATGTGGGACACACAAAACGATGTGTTTTCCTTTGCGGTACCCACAAACGCAGCAGCTACAGAGGCAGAACCACCAAAGAAAAGGGGAGTCCTGAGCACGGTCATGTCGCTGTTCGATCCAATCGGCCTGTTGGCTCCATTTACGGTATTAGGAAAGATGCTCATGCAAGACCTGTGGCGAGCGGGTTGCGACTGGGACCAGCGAATCGACGGAGAGTGCCTGGATAAGTGGCGACAGTGGATCGCAATGTTTTCTCTGGTCGAGGGTGTTCGGATTCCAAGATGCAACTTTGGATCGACACCTTCTGATCGATTTGGCCAAATACAGCTACATATCTTCAGTGATGCCGGGGAGAATGCGTACGGAAGCGTCGCCTATCTACGGATTTGTGTGGAAAATACCGTAAAATGTTCGTTGGTGATGGCTCGATCGAAAGTAGCACCAATAAAACTTCTTTCCATTCCACGGCTTGAACTGAAAGCAGCAGTCTTGGGAGCGCACCTGAGTCACACCGTTAAGAAAAACCATTCCCTTCCTATTCATCAAATCTTCTACTGGAGTGATTCTCGAACCGTTCTCTCCTGGATTCAATCTGACCAACGTCACTATCAACCGTTCGTCGGCTTCCGAATCGGAGAAATTCTGAGTCTCTCCAAGCTGACAGACTGGCGCTACGTTCCGACCAAGCTAAATGTAGCAGATTCGCTCACCAAATGGGGTCGTCTTCCGGATCTTTCGAGCGAAGGTTCATGGTTTCGTGGCCCGGAGTTCCTGTACCAGCAGCCGTCGGAATGGCCTCAACAGAATCTTCCTGCTGCAAACACAAGAACGGAAATCAAAGCAATACACCTATTTCACGGCGTTGAACTTCCTAGTTGCTTCATCGACGTGACCAGATTTTCGAAGTGGAATGTTGCAGTTCGCACAGTGGCGTGCATTTTCCGATTCATCTCCAACTGCCGGCGCAAAGCTACTGGCAAATCCATCGAAGCAGTCCTATCGACTCCAAAGCTTAAAAAGCTCATCAAGGTTGAAATTCCTTTCGAAGTGGTTCCGTTGCGGCAAGACGAGCATCGATGTGCAGAAAATGCTCTCTTCAGGTTGGCTCAGAGCGAGTCTTACAGCGACGAAATCAAGATATTGAAGAAGAATGCAGAATTACCTTTTCAAAATTGGTTTCCACTAGACAAGTCCAGCCCTCTCTACAAGCTTGTGCCCTTGATCGACGCCGATGGTGTGTTGAGAATGGAAGGTCGTTCTGAAAAGGCAGAGTTCCTCCCTTTCGATCTTCGCTTTCCGATAATTCTACCGAGATCTCACTACGTTACGGGTCTTTTAATTCAACAATACCATGAAAGGTTTGGGCATGGATTTCGAGAGACGGTGAAGAATGAAATCAAGCAACGTTTTCTGATTAGCGGTCTTACCAATTTGATAAGACGAACCGAACGAAGCTGCGTGTGGTGTAAGGTCCGAAAATGTCTGCCGAAGAATCCACGAATGGCTGCACTTCCTGTACAAAGATTAACTCCATTTAAACGTCCATTTAACTTCGTGGGCATTGATTACCTGGGTCCTGTTGAAGTCGTCGTCGGCCGCCGCAGAGAAAAACGCTGGGTTGCGGTGTTCACGTGCATGGTTGTTAGAGCGGTGCATTTAGAAGTTGTCCACAGTCTTACCGCGCAATCATGCATCATGGCGATCCGCCGTTTCATCAGCCGCCGAGGTCCAGCCTCCGAATACTTCACAGACAACGGGACGAACTTCCGAGGTGCGAGTAAGGAGATAATCCAACGGGTACGAGAAATTGATGCTGTTTGTGCCGATGAATTTACGACTGCTATCACGAGTTGGCACTTCATCCCACCTGGAACACCCCACATGGGAGGGGCGTGGGAAAGGATGGTGCGCTCGGTGAAGCAAGTCATGGCCGCTTTGGACGACGGGCGTCGATTGAACGACGAAATTCTCCTGACAACGCTTGCTGAAACGGAGGATATGATCAACAGCCGGCCCCTGACTTTTGTAACCACGGATCCAGTGATGGGTGCACTTTGTCCAAATGTCTTCCTGCGAGGTTCAGATCCCAACGAGCCGCATGAAGTCATTAAACCTACGCATCCTGCAGAAGCACTTCGAGATGCTTACAAGAGATCGCAACAGCTGTCTGACGAGTTATGGAAGCGGTGGATTAGAGAGTACGTGCCGACGATCAACCAACGATCCAAGTGGTTCTCCGAAACAAATCCTCTAAAGAAAGGAGATCTCGTATACGTGGTCGAGGGCAGTCGACGCAAAGCATGGGTTCGAGGAATCATCGAGGAGCCGATCGTTTCTGGAGACGGAAGGGTCCGTCAAGCTTTGGTACGCACAGCTGGTGGTGTTTTTCGACGTGGAACGGCGAATCTGGCGGTACTAGAGATTGCTGACAGAGTCCAGACGGTGGGTCCAGAGAGTGCCGCTCATCAAGCAAATTCTGATACTGGTGGTAACGCTGATCCGGTGGCTCCAGAGAGTGAATCCGGACCAGGTTTACGGGTGGGGGACTGTTGAGCGTGTAAAAACTGCGCGACTCGGCAGCCCTTGTCAGAAAGTAAGCGCGAGATAGGCCATCACGAAAGGGGAAAAAAAACATAAACAAAAACAAGCGGGAGATAGTTGGAAATCTGTAGCGCGGGTAGTACGGAGTATTAAAACTTAAAAGTATTTCCTAATCCTAATAGTACGGATATTTCTTAAAACTAGTAGTACGGGAGTGACTGATTATAATTATTCAAACCTCTAAAAGGTGAAACAGTGAGTACAAAACGAATCCGCTGAAGAAATTATTTCCTAAATGTAATTAAACACACATAGGTCACGTACGAGGAAATTAACCTACAAACTAGGTTCAGGACGATTTCGATCAGCTTTAATTATAGCCAAACAACTGTATTGTAAATCGTAAGTAGTAAACCGATATTCTAAATTAGTCAGCCTAACAATTATGTTCTTAAAACTAAGGTTCCGGACGGAAATTAAAAAGCGATTGTCATTCGCCGATCCGAACAAGTGTGAGCAAGTGTGAGAGCCCGAGTAGAAGAAAACTAAATGTAAGTTTTCAGCTAACAATTATTTAGGACTCTAAATTAATAAAATGTGAAATATTTTAGCTTCAAGCTGCTACAATCGAGAAAGGCTGCTTTGAGGATTCTTTTCTTATCCGAACAACAACAATCAGGGTGAAAATGTTAAGTCAATCACAGTTATTTTTAATATTGATTTACCTTTTATCAGCAATCACGGTTAGATGGAAAGAAAAAATAGAAACCTTTAACCGACGCAGAAAGGAACCTTAAACGAACAGGAATGAAAACAAAACAAATCTGACAAACTGACGCTGGTGCTGAAATAAGCATGCATTGACATGTAATTTTCATTCGAAGAGGCAAACATGCTATACTCTTTTTCAAAATTTTCCAGCGGCGGTGTTAAAATGTAAAATCACTTGTAGTGTAAGGTTACATTTTTTTATCTGTGTAGGATTTCAAACTTTTTTCTAAGGCAAAGCATTCTATACAACTGCCAATATGGATTTAGATCGAGCTCGAGTACAACAACAGCTACTTATGAGCTTTTTGACGATGTTTACGGAGCTCTAGACCAGAAAAACACGTAGGACTGCTTTTTCTTGATTTGAAAAAAAGCTTTCGACACCATAGACCACGAGATCCTGCTTGAAAAGCAAGCCTATTATGGCATACGCGGCAGACCTTTGGAATTGTTAAGAAGTTTCCCTACTGGTAGAAGTCAGTTTCTATCCATCAACGGAATTCGAAGCAGTATTCAATCGTTGCAAGTTGGAGTACCACAGGGAAGTAATCTCGGACCACTACTCTATTCTTGTGTATGTAAACTGCCCAAACTAAATATTACCGGAAAGCCACGCTTGTTTGCTGACGATACGTCGCTGTTCTACACTGCCAACAAAGTCTCAACAATTATCAACAGCATGCAGAATGACATGGTTGTCTTAAGCAGATATTTTAATGAAAATCTTCTGTCTCTGAACCTGCGAAAATCGAAATACATGATATTATCAACACCCAGGGCTACTGATGAATCGCATGAGGAACTAGTAATTGACTCCATACCAATAGAAAAAGTCAATCACTTTACATATCTTGGTCTAGATCAGAGGTGCAAATGAACGTTCAGCGCAAACGTCGTCGAGAAAAAGTCGCAAGCTGATTATTTCTTGAAAAGGTTAAGATCAGCTACGACGCCTAACTTGTGGTTGGAAAAAATGAACGCATCGCAACGACGCTGTGGCACGATTGGTTCAAATGACTGCATCTCTTAAGTTCATTCCGATGCTTTGCGAACAGTTCGCCTACTGATTTTAAGGCGACGTCAACCGAAGGATCCGTTCGTTTGAATTCATCGGGGATAAGTTCAAACAACCTTATCGAGATAGGGTCGTTTGAACGTTCAATTGAATGTTCACTTTTGAACGTTCAATTGAATGTTCGTCTGATGCGTTCGGCAGCCTAAGGCAAGACGCCGAGCCGTGTTTGGATGGGATGGATTATTGATATGGTGCATTGCTTGCGTGTGATGTTCGGTCGTCGCTCGACGATAGAGGGTGTCGGGTGTCTTGTAGCGCGCGGACCACTTGGTAAAGAGAATGAGGCGCAGCTACAGTTTCATTTAACGGTGCAATTTTACTGAATAAAATGCAAACCGCCCAACTACGGTTGGGCTTGTAAGGCTTGTAAGAGATTTTTTATTCTTTTTCATTCCATGTTAGGTTCAGAACTGAAGCAAACCGTCAAGACCCGCGAAATTTAATTCAAATTTTCAGATATCAGATTCAGATTTCAGATTTTAGATTTAGATTCCAGATTCAGATTTCAGATTCAGATTTCAGATTCAGATTTCAGATTCAGATTTCAGATTCAGATTTCAGATTCAGATTTCAGATTCAGATTTCAGATTCAGATTTCAGATTCAGATTTCAGATTCAGATTTTAGATTCAGATTTCAGATTCAGATTTCAGATTTTAGATTTAGATTCCAGATTCAGATTTCAGATTCAGATTTCAGATTCAGATTTCAGATTCAGATTTCAGATTCAGATTTCAGATTCAGATTTCAGATTCAGATTTCAGATTCAGATTTCAGATTCAGATTTCAGATTCAGATTTCAGATTCAGATTTCAGATTCAGATTTTAGATTCAGATTTCAGATTCAGATTTCAGATTTTAGATTTAGATTCCAGATTCAGATTTCAGATTCAGATTTCAGATTCAGATTTCAGATTCAGATTTCAGATTCAGATTTCAGATTCAGATTTCAGATTCAGATTTCAGATTCAGATTTCAGATTCAGATTTCAGATTCAGATTTCAGATTCAGATTTCAGATTCAGATTTCAGATTCAGATTTCAGATTCAGATTTCAGATTCAGATTTCAGATTCAGATTTCAGATTCAGATTTCAGATTCAGATTTCAGATTCAGATTTCAGATTCAGATTTCAGATTCAGATTTCAGATTCAGATTTCAGATTCAGATTTCAGATTCAGATTTCAGATTCAGATTTCAGATTCAGATTTCAGATTCAGATTTCAGATTCAGATTTCAGATTCAGATTTCAGATTCAGATTTCAGATTCAGATTTCAGATTCAGATTTCAGATTCAGATTTCAGATTCAGATTTCAGATTCAGATTTCAGATTGGAAATGGACTTCCGCTCATTATGAGTTGATGTTTTACATATATGAGTTTATGTTTAACATATATGAGTTAATGAGTTGATGATTAAATATATTGAGTCCCAAATTCATGGCGTACACCATTTGATTAAGACCCGAAATCAGAAATTTGGAATTCATTTATTGGGGTTAGAATAGAAAAAATGAAAAATTTGGTAATATTTTGTTCACCAGAACTATCACTAAATGTAATGAAATGATTAACTGTTGGTGGTAGATTTTCTAACATGATTTACTTTTCAAATGCCCATTAATTTCCATATTTTTTTCATCCCGATGGAATGAACACTTTAAATGGAAATGACGTTAGGGTTGGTGGCAAAGGGGTATAACTTATACCGTATAAGTAAATTACTTGGTAGCAAATGGGTCTGCACTTATACCCCTTTGGCTCCAAACAAAAAGTAATTTTCAGTAAGCAGGATTTTTTCAACAATATCAAAACATGAGAAAATAGCGAAATAAAATTGTGATTAAAACAGCATATGATGTTTGACAGTCGAAGATTTGTTCTAGATGGTTAACTTAATTTTTTCCATTTTGCACTTATACCCCTTTTGGCTCCAAGGGCCTCAAATATGAATCTAAAATCTTAACCCAAAATCTTAACCTTAATCCTAAAACTGAATGCTTAATATGAAACCTGAATCTGATATCTGAATCAGGATCTGAAATCTGAAATCTGAATCAAAATATGAATCTGAAATCTGAATCTGAAATCTGAATCTGAATTCTGAATCTGAAATCTGAATCTGAAATCTGAATCTGAAATCTGAATCTTAAATCTGAATCTGAAATCTGAATCTGAAATCTGAATCTGAAATCTGAATCTGAAATCTGAATCTGAATCTGAAATCTGAATCTGAAATCTGAATCTGAAATCTGAATCTGAAATCTGAATCTGAAATCTGAATCTGAAATCTGAATCTGCAATCTGAATCTGAAATCTGAATCTGAAATCTGAATCTGAAATCTGAATCTGAAATCTGAATCTGAAATCTGAATCTGAAATCTGAATCTGAAATCTGAATCTGAAATCTGAATCTGAAATCTGAATCTGAAATCTGAATCTGAAATCTGAATCTGAAATCTGAATCTGAAATCTGAATCTGAAATCTGAATCTGAAATCTGAATCTGAAATCTGAATCTGAAATCTGAATCTGAAATCTGAATCTGAAATCTGAATCTGAAATCTGAATCTGAAATCTGAATCTGAAATCTGGATCTGAAATCTGAATCTGAAATCTGAATCTGAAATCTGAATCTGAAATCTGAATCTGAAATCTGAATCTGAAATCTGAATCTGAAATCTGAATCTGAAATCTGAATCTGAAATCTGAATCTGAAATCTGAATCTGAAATCTGAATCTGAAATCTGAATCTGAAATCTGAATCTGAAATCTGAATCTGAAATCTGAATCTGAAATCTGAATCTGAAATCTGAATCTGAAATCTGAATCTGAAATCTGAATCTGAAATCTGAATCTGAAATCTGAATCTGAAATCTGAATCTGAAATCTGAATCTGAAATCTGAATCTGAAATCTGAATCTGAAATCTGAATCTGAAATCTGAATCTGAAATCTGAATCTGAAATCTGAATCTGAAATCTGAATCTGAAATCTGAATCTGAAATCTGAATCTGAAATCTGAATCTGAAATCTGAATCTGAAATCTGAATCTGAAATCTGAATCTGAAATCTGAATCTGAAATCTGAATCTGAAATCTGAATCTGAAATCTGAATCTGAAATCTGAATCTGAAATCTGAATCTGAAATCTGAATCTGAAATCTGAATCTGAAATCTGAATCTGAAATCTGAATCTGAAATCTGAATCTGAAATCTGAATCTGAAATCTGAATCTGAAATCTGAATCTGAAATCTGAATCTGAAATCTGAATCTGAAATCTGAATCTGAAATCTGAATCTGAAATCTGAATCTGAAATCTGAATCTGAAATCTGAATCTGAAATCTGAATCTGAAATCTGAATCTGAAATCTGAATCTGAAATCTGAATCTGAAATCTGAATCTGAAATCTGAATCTGAAATCTGAAATCTGAATCTGAAATCTGAATCTGAAATCTGAATCTGAAATCTGAATCTGAAATCTGAATCTGAAATCTGAATCTGAAATCTGAATCTGAAATCTGAATCTGAAATCTGAATCTGAAATCTGAATCTGAAATCTGAATCTGAAATCTGAATCTGAAATCTGAATCTGAAATCTGAATCTGAAATCTGAATCTGAAATCTGAATCTGAAATCTGAATCTGAAATCTGAATCTGAAATCTGAATCTGAAATCTGAATCTGAAATCTGAATCTGAAATCTGAATCTGAAATCTGAATCTGAAATCTGAATCTGAAATCTGAATCTGAAATCTGAATCTGAAATCTGAATCTGAAATCTGAATCTGAAATCTGAATCTGAAATCTGAATCTGAAATCTGAATCTGAAATCTGAATCTGAAATCTGAATCTGAAATCTGAATCTGAAATCTGAATCTGAAATCTGAATCTGAAATCTGAATCTGAAATCTGAATCTGAAATCTGAATCTGGAATCTAAATCTAAAATCTGAAATCTGAATCTGATATCTGAAAATTTGAATTAAATTTCGCGGGTCTTGACGGTTTGCTTCAGTTCTGAACCTAACATGGAATGAAAAAGAATAAACAATCTCTTACAAGCCTTACAAGCCCAACCGTAGTTGGGCGGTTTGCACCCGAATAGAAAAACATTGTGAAAAGACCATGAATTTCATTTTCACGCAACCATGAATTTTATAGTTGAAACTATGCGAATCATGGTACATAAAACCTTGAATAAACTGTCAAATTCATAGTTTTGGACAGTGAAATTTATGGTTTTAGCAAAATTTACCATGAAAAAAGGGGGTTGTTAAGCAACTTAACAATGAAAAAATCGACTTTTTCCCATACATTTGGAAACTCAAAACGATAAAGTTAACGGTTATTACAGCTTCCACTTTTTTCAAAGAAACTGTGGAGTTCATTGTTTTCCCTTGAATTTCAATCGTTCAATAATCTTGAACATCAATTTTAATTCACAATTTATCATAATTCCAGGACCGTGAAATTCCATGGTAAAAATTATTGTTTTCAGTTATTTTTTCTTCTAAATTCATATTTACTATTGAATGAAATAAACAGGTTTCATTTGTTTGCTTCAATTTTTATTCAAATTTTTCGTCTTGTTTAAAAAAAAATCATCACTTTCCAGAAGCTATAAAAAACCATCTGCACTACGGAGTTTCTAAACTGTAACATTGGCGGCTCTTGTACCGCATCTTCTGCCCGATCCTGGGACAAGGCTGGATTCCTGCACATCATGAAGTACCAGACCACAAATCCGTTTGATATCGGTTTGCCTCGGACGTCTATCTTGTCCACGTCGCAGCCATTGTATACGGCCCACATCTAAAGTTGGCCATGGGGAACTTTGAATTTCCGTCAGCTTCTAGAATAAAAAAAATTTCGGTTTAGTTAGCCTACATATAAATGAATAAATAATAAAATTATTTACCAAGATCACCGAATTTAAAGCCATCATTTTCTGTTCAGATTCCGATCAGCTTGATTTCGACTTGGTCCGGATTCACTGATTCCGACCGCGAAAATTTAAATTTAAGTTAACTTCCTCCGAGAGAAAGTGACGTTTTTAGAGCGCCAAAATTTTCATTACACGAAAAAATGTAAATGTGTAAAAAAGCAAAAAATTACCAATTTTCGCGTGGTTCGGATTATCATTCAACCATGAAGAACACTGGTACAATAAAAATCACAAGAATTTCAATGTGATACCGTACGATGTTCGTGTTTTTGAAATATTTGCAACTTTGAAATATTTTGAATTAATGATATACTTCACGGTAACTTTAAAAATCATGGTATTTTCAAAATTTAAACCGGTTGATAAATATTTTGAAATCACTATGAAGTTTACTGTTAAATTCAAAATCATTGTTACGATATATTATTACCATGGTCTTTGCTATTCAGGCATTTTATTCAGTAAAATTGCACCGTTAAATGAAACTGTAGCTGCGCCTCATTCTCTTTACCAAGTCGTCCGCGCGCTACAAGACACCCGACACCCTCTATCGTCGAGCGACGACCGAACATCACACGCAAGCAATGCACCATATCAATAATCCATCCCATCCAAACACGGCTCGGCGTCTTGCCTTAGGCTGCCGAACGCATCAGACGAACATTCAATTGAACGTTCAAAAGTGAACATTCAATTGAACGTTCAAACGACCCTATCTCGATAAGGTTGTTTGAACTTATCCCCGATGAATTCAAACGAACGGATCCTTCGGTTGACGTCGCCTTAAAATCAGTAGGCGAACTGTTCGCAAAGCATCGGAATGAACTTAAGAGATGCAGTCATTTGAACCATCGTGCCACAGCGTCGTTGCGATGCGTTCATTTGCAATCAAAAGTCGGCGTGCTATGTTCGCAAGCCGACGCTTCCGAAGATAAAGTTAGTTTGATCTGGTCGGGAAAAAGTCGAACGCTGCATGCAAAATGATGCGATGCTTTGCACCTCTGGTCTAGATATCGATTGTAAGCTGGAATCGAACTACCACATAGAGAAACTGCAAAAACGAATCAGTGCAACGTGTGGTTTATTGTGGAAAATTAAGAGCTTTGTCCCACGAAAACAGATGACCTTACTGTACCAAGCGTTCATACAATCAAAATTACAGTACCAAGTATTCATTTGGGGCGCTGCCGCCGTTACGCGTCTTAAAAAACTGCAAGCGGCTCAGAACCGCTGCCTAAAAGCTGTCTATAACCGCCATAGAATGTATCCCACGAGAAACTTATACTCTGAAGCCGACAACTCCATATTCCCAATCCAGGCTCTTAGAGAGCTTCAATCTATCTCAATAATCCACTCCCATCTAAATGACCAGCATGTACACCACAACATGGTATATGAGCAACCCGACCACGTGTACGAGCTCCGAAATTCTGCCACCCTCTACTTAACCAGGCCGTACAGTAAAATGTCAAGGAAAGCATTTCCATATTATAGAATCTGTATAACGCCGTACCAAGGATCCTCAGAGGAGAAAGAAATCCGCAAAAATTTAAAAGATGCTGAAAATGTACATCAGACATAAAATCGATTCCTACTTTCATTAAATTCTGATGTTAGAACATCCAATAGTTTAAAACTGTGAGCTAGAGACGTCAAGAGCTTCCTTAACAGAGATTCATTCATCTCGCTGGAAGCAAAATTAATTTTTACCTCCCTTCATCCGAAAGTGGCATAATAGCCGCAAACATTCCCACCTCATTTGTTTAATAGATGTCTTGTCTTATTTATCTCATTTCCGCCTAATACCGCCGCCCCCAACCACCGCCTCCGACAACCGCCTCCAACCGTCGCCTCTACCAAATAAAATTCCAGCCATAACAAGTGATTTGAAAAATTCGAGTGTTCAAGTGAAACGAAATTATTGTGCACAAATTATTGTTAAAAAATTGAAAAAATTGAAAAAAAAAGAAAATAAAGAGTGATGAGGAGGTTTTGCGCCCACTGGAGAAGGAACATGAAAAAAGTTCCACTCCCGCAGGGTTTTCTTTGCTCATGTATAAAAAAAAACTGAAATCCGGGTACAACCTGACGGTGGACCACAAAAACAAATGAAATTTCAATTTGTAAAAAAATCGCGAAAGTAGTCAACTTTGAATAATTCCTGTAAATTCAATTTTTGCTGCATCAAAAATCTATAGACAACAAAATGTTAGAATTAGAATAAATTTTGTAGTAATATTTTTTCAAAACCTCTACCGCCGCTCAAACAGTTTTTACTAGAAATCAAATGAGAAGTAGGTGTTTCAGACCACTTTTTTAACTTTTTGAGACCCTTTCATTTAAAAAAATTTAAAAAAAAATTTCTTGGCTTCATGATGTAGAAATTAACTTCAGCTTTCATATGCATAAGGCAAATATTTTTTTGGACGTGTAATATATGAACTACAGCAGTTTTCCTGAGGCATGTTTTTTCGGTTTTTTTTTTCTGTCATGTTGAATAACGAGAAAAATAGTAGCTTTAGCTTTATATAATGATCTAAACATATTTTAATGACAATATTTACAAGGTTTCTATTGATATAAGTTTTATACGAGATTCATAATAAGTCACACGACTTAGATAGCTTTTACTTTTGGAGTGTCATATTGACAGTCGGAAAAGGGAGTTTTTTGTCCAGGCTTCCAGGGTTTGTCCATAAAAAAGGAAAGGTGCAATATTAAAAAACTTTTGAATTCATTTAGGGTCCCCGAAGATTTTTTTCTTTTTTGAAGCTTCTGAAAAAGTTACAAGCATTCAAACTTGCAATAGTGTCCAATCAACATTCAAATGCGGATGAGGGTTAAAAACTCTTGGTATGAACGTTCAAATTACAAAAATCATGATGAAGAACAATCCGACAAAAAATTTGGTTGGCATATTCAGTTTAAAACTTCCATTTAAAAAAAGGTGGATTTTAAGCAAAATGCTAAGAATTTAATTTAATTTGGACATATTTTGAAAGAATCCGGTATTTAGTAGAATTTTTGAGAGTAAGATAAATAAACTGTATGTATAATTAAAGTTCATATGATCCGTTACATTATCATTGTTTTTGTAATTGTGATAAGTGCAAAATAACGTCACAATCAGTCAAAATAAAACGGTATGATAACATTAGGCACACATGCCAAATAAGGAACACCCACCCTTTGAGGTTTTAAGCTTCATTTAATTCAATTTCAATGGTCAATTTAAAACTTTTGGGTTATTGTTGGTCATCAATGTGTTCAATATTACCATCAAATCATGAGAAAACTTAAACCGTTTAGAACTGCGAATTCAAATAAATGATATCTAAAAAATTTTACATTGACCACTCTTCACAATAATTAATGAGATAATTGTGTACAAGAACGGAAACATTTAAATGTGCTCAAATAAAACCTTTCTCAAAACATTATAAAATGGGCGGTTTCTGATCGGAGATAATTTGTATTCGGAAGCTTGAAAAACTATTGATGGATCTTTGAACATTTTAGAAGAACTAATTATAAAACAATGGGAAATTACTCAGTGGAAACAGTTCACATATGATTGAAAGCATGCAACGTGAGTCTTCAATCAGGTTAAGAAAACTTGAATATACCATTGTACGGGGAGATCGTCCATCTTAAAAAGAGTGACACGGTGTAATTCTAGAAGATGTTTAAAAGAAAAAAAAACAGTAACTCTATTTTTTTCAGAAATTGAAAATTTGGCCTTTTCTATGTCATTTCCAGGCAAAATTAAAATATTTGGTCGGTGAGTCTCCATACGATTTGTTTTTTTTGAAGATTTATAGTCTAAATTCATAAATTTTCAATCTGAAAAATTATTCCAGTGCAATGGAATTGCAATGTTTTTCTTTAAAAATTTAGTTTTTTTCGTTTTTATTCAAGTTTTTATTATTCTGAAACAAAAAACAAATTTCAACGCCTAGAAAAATTAGTGATTTGGATTGAAAAACTTATTTTGTATGAAAATTTTATTTCAAATATATAATTTGGAATATCCTCGTTATAATTGGTGCTATCGGAATGTAACTTAAATTTATTCATATGGGTATATCTTGGAAGACTAATTCTGGCTAAATTAAATTAAAAAATATAAATAAATAACAACAGTCCAACATCCTTTGATTGGTGTCTAACGAAATATTAAAAAAATCTTTTTTTCCCAAACTTGTTCTTTGAATGAATAACACAATATTTGTATGCTCAGATGCATATGAATACGCATTTAATAAAAACAAAAAAGTTTTGATGATACCACTCGATTATGGTATTTTTCAATTTCTTTTACCTCAGATTAAAATTCAAATAAATCTTAGCAGACCAGTTTTCAACAGAATTTAAAATATAAAATTTGGTTAAAAGTAAAATTAATTGCTTTGGAATCCGTACATCTTCGGCTACATAACAGCAAATTCAAATTACTTTTTCACATATTGAAGGTGAATAATTTTTTTTTTCAATTACCTGAACTTCAGTTTTGCGTAAGAATTTAAATACTGTTGATATTTTTGAACTAGTGAATTAAAGATGAAAACCCCGTTTTTTCAGGAGAAGTTCCAATTTCATCAACAGTTTCAGTCCAGATTTTTGCTTCTTAATTTTTTTAGTTTTTATGGTTTTCTATGGGTAATTCAAACTTATTATTTCTAGAGGTTTTTACCACAACTGGTATAAAATTGTAGAAACTATGATTTTTTTACTGTTACATTTATGCTTCATTAATGTTCTAATAAATAATAAAGGAAAACTGCAGTGTTTAGTAGAATAACTAAAATAAGTATGGGAGCAACAAAATATGATGAATCTAACGCTTTTCAGGCTAGATTGCTATCGATCATTTGCAATTCACTTTTGCCAACAATACTGTTGATATTTATAAATTTAATATCGACAAAAGATAGAAATGTTTTTTTCTTGGAATCAATTCAAATTTATCACAGTTCAAACTAGATTCATCCATTTTTTTTTTAAATTCCTAAGAACTTTAATATTTAATCTAAAACAAAGATTTCAAGAGATTATTATAATAATATAGTGGGTTGAAAACTGTAGAAGCTTGGATTATTTAACCTTGCATGTAATGTTTGCTCTTTGAATAAAATTGGAGAATCACAGTGTAGAGGAGGGTTACTAAAATTGGGCTTAAAAATGGAAATAAAACGTTTGATAAAACACTCCAGGCTTATCATGATCATTTTATCAAACGAAAGTAACATGCAAAATTTGGGGCAAGATTAAACTGCTGTAGTGACTTGTATTAAGTCTGAAGTGCGAATGGGATTTTAATACAGGAAAAGTATAAAAACTGAATTCTCATCAAAAATTGTTTTTAACGGATCGTTTACTTTTGGATATTGATTTTTTTTCATTTATTTAAAGTTCAAATTGAGACACACGTTTCTACTCCAGATCGCATACGTTAAGCGTTATCACAAAAAATTTGAAGCGGTTACTAGTATTAACTAATTTTCTTAATCATTGAAGTTTTTCAAATAAAATACCCTCCAGTGTTTCTACAATCAGAATATCTAAAGATATTGAATTCAAATGGATTAATCTTGATCATTCTGATAACTTTAGATAATTAAACCCTCTCAGACTGCTGACAGAATTTGCCAGCTGATTTTTAAATTTTAGGATTAGAAGATATTTTTTAAAATTTCTTCGTTTTAATAGCTCTGTAACTAGTTTGTAATAATTTTAAAATTTTTGTTTTTATGATTGTTGAGCTACCAGTTCAAATTAAAAATATTGAAAGTAAGAACTAAGAGAATAAGCACCTCTGAAACTGAAAACACTTAAAATATATGTTTTTTTTTCAAATTTCAAATAGAAAATTTTCAAAAAAAAAATTTGTATGGGGAGTCACCGACCAAATATTTTAATTTTTGTTGGAAATGAACCGGAAAAAGATCATCTTTCTGCCCATGCAAAAATTAGCGTTACTGTATTTTTTTTCTTTAAGTCCTTCTACGAAACACACCGTGGTGATAAAAAAAAACTTTTAGAAGACTTATAAAGGTAATATGGCCAACGATATTTTCAAAAATTCATGCATAAACTCATTTAGATCTCTTTTTCAAATCAGCTATGAAACATTAGAAATCTTACCTTTTTCGGTAAAAAAAATCCTTCGGTGGATAGAAGCTGCTCTGTGCCACAAAACTTCACGATAGAAATGGCGTATCGTAGGGCTGCATCAGAAATACGGGAGAGTATTTCAAAACTCACACATATTATGATAGAAAAATCAGCTCAGATTTAAATAGAAAGTGAGGTGAATTCAAATAAGAGAATACCAGTAGATATCTACTAGGAAAAATTATCTCGAAACCTTTTAGTACTCACTCTGTGACGTTCACTCCCCTTAGTGATGATATCATCTAAAATACAGGGATGAGTAAAAGACCCCTTTGTGTGGCCGCGAAGCTTTTCTCAAAATGAATTTATTTTTCGACTTTTCCTACGATATGTTGTCAAATATCTTGAAATACGAGTGTAAATTAAACATAAAAAAATGATACGTCGATGATTTCATCAAATAGGCACTTTACTTGTGCGTATTAACATTCTTTAATACACTCAACGAATTCGACACATTAAGGGTAGGTGTCAGCTTATATAGATTTTTGCAATTTGTTTCACAATTGAAAAATATGTGTCGCCGCAAATACCCAAAAAAAGATAGTAAAGATTTGTATGCGGCAACACATGAAAATAATATGTCGAATCAAATGAAAGTTATGAAATGCAACACTCAGAGCCTATATGTTAGCCATATTAGTTTACAAAACCTTTTTTATTTGTTTCCAATCAATTTTTCTTTGATATCAAATATATTGATATTATTTGATATCAAATTAGAAGAGAGTCGAATTTGAGCAAGATATCTTGATAAAAGTTGTTGAAAAGAACAGTTATCTTTAACCTTAACCACGCTACCGGGCAATTTCAGACAGTTTTTGGAAAATAATGGGAAAAAATGACAAATCTGAGCAAAATCTACGCCAAAACATACAAATTGAAAGACAACAGCTTAAAATTTGAAGTTTTCATTGAATTACAGCAGCAGTGTTGAAATCGTATCTGAGGATTAAACAAAAAATTATGTTAATTATAAAATTCTTCAAAAACTGATCAAACTGAAATCAAAGTCATGAAATTTTCAAAAAAAAATTTAAGTTTTTTGTTTGATTTAGCAAATAATTTCAATTAAGGAGGGAGTAGGGTCTAACGGGTAAAAAATCACCTTTTTCACGAATATTTTTTAGAGCTATCGTTCAAACAAATGTATTTAATTTTTTTTGCATTATTCAAAGCATCGCTAAAAGAACAGTTAGTAATTTTTTCGTAGAAAAATATTGAAAAATGAGCCGGTTGCGGAGCACTTTCGAGGATGCCTTTTAGAAAACAGGATTTGCGGTGGACGCTGTATCTCAGCACAGAATCATCTGAAGTCAAAAAACCAGAGCAAAATATTTTTAATAGATGTTTTTCTGGACCTCAACGATTTTATGTAACTTAAAAAATTTTTTATGAAATTTTTGTGGCTGTTTGAAGTATAAACAACGACTTTTCACGAAAAAATCCGCCATTTTTTATCTGTAAAATCTCCCCAAAGTAAAAAAAATAGAAATTTAAAACGTTGGGGTTTGGAATTTTATATGTAGAAAATATGTTCCAAATTTGAAAAGAATCGGTGAAGTAGTTTTCAAATGACGATGTCCACTGACTTTAAAAATGTGCTTTCGAGAAAAACGCGTTTGAAGTTTCTGCTTGCTGGATACTTGCAGTATTAGATAAGAGAAGTTAAAGTCCTATAATTTCTTCAGTTTTGTTTCGCTTGACTTGAAAATTTGACACAACATTCTTGAAATGTTTTACAATAAGAAAATAAAAAAAATAAAATCGATTTTTTGAAAGTGTTAGACCCTACTCCCCCCTTAAGTCGGGCCAAATCCGGAAAGTTTTGAACAATAACTGGGCATCCCGGACAGATTTGATTTATCTCGAATAAACGATAATCAAAGTATAAAGCGATACTTGTCAGCATTCACTCTAGAAAGAAACACGGATACACCTTAAATGGTGTACTCAACCCACAATTTTTTGATGATTGTGCAGCATTTTCAATATTACTTTTGGATGTTTTCCAAATTATCCGAAATCGTTTAAAAAATTAGACAATAATATTATTGTATTAATTTGAAAAATAAAAATCCGGCCGAATACTTAGCTCGACTTTCGGTGAGCCGAACATTTGGTTTAACGGTTTTTGGCGCTCTTCGGCGCCAAATATTCGGTACATCTCTAGAAATAATGAATCCAGATTGAAACACAAGATATCAAATATAAAATAAATACTAGATTGTTGATGAAGGACTCTGAAACAAATTTCAATTCTTGGCTTAAATCGAAATATTCGAATTATTGATCTGGAATCTATATTTAGAAATAGTTTTTTTTTACATTTTAGCAATCGTTTTAAAACTCTGAAAAAGATCCAAAATTCAAATTTCATAAACAGAAATCTTGATTATTTTAGTTTCAAAGTTTCGAATTTTTTCACCAAAGTCAGTCAGATTTAACTCAAGGAGTTCATTATTACGAAAAGTATTTGCGGATTAAGAAATATGTAATATACCGTAAAAAAATTAATTATATTAACATTGCAGTTTTATCAAGATCCAAAATTTAAGCTAAACTAGAATTTGGATCGAGATTGTAAGTATCAGGTTTGAACCACTAATCATCAATTAATTAATTTTACTTTAGAAAATTTAATTAATTTCCATTAATTGTTAAAACCTTCAAATTTTATAGGGAGTTTGGTAGATTTAGCTTATTTGATTAGAGCTTATAATAATTTTGTTTCAATATAAACTTCTTCTATAAACTAATTCTTTGTTCAAATCAAATAAGCAAAACTGACTAGATTTCAGAACAAATTCAATGATTTTAACCATCGATGAAAATAAGTTTTCGAAATTGTTACTTGAGAATTTCTCATACAAATCTAGTTTACCATTTTACTAATTTCGCCTTGAGCTTAATTTGGGATAAAAACTTTAAAATACATTGTCTGGCATTAGGAAGCGTTTTTTTTCGGGATCCTGAGCTCAATTTGAGATACGAAATTTCAAAATTTTCTTTGTAAGACATAATAGTTTTAATTCAAAAGAACTTAAAAATGGTTAACAAATAAAAAATATTTCTTTGAAATTTATTTTAAATTTGATATCAAAACAATGGGGGGGCCAAAAGGCCGTTCTTAGCCCTGCTGTCTTCTGATTCGATTATTCATTTGGTACGTTTCAAGATATATTGATTTATTGAACCAATGCTGTATGAAAAGAGACAACATATAAAAAGGTTCTCATCTTTTGTTCCAATTGTTTATGTGTACTTGAATTTGATTTTTTTTATCGAATCTGAATTCAACGAATTGACGATTTTCCTGGATTTTTAGAGAACAAACTATCCCTCGTAATGAGACGTTTCCCACAAACGAAAGCTTTTGGTTCGCCAAAGCTATTTAAATAAATCAATCATGTTTGTGGAATCGATCGTACGGATCGAGCATTTCTTATTCCAAAACAAACGATTCGTTTTCGGGCCGAAACCGAACTGATTTTCAAACCATTTCTGGACCTGGACATTAGCATGATTGCCAATCTTGTAGTATTTTTAGTTCTTTTCCAAAAACATCTAGATTTTTATTTATTTCAATATTTATTTTTTTTCGCACATAATTCACGAATACAATCTTTAACTGTACAATATTGTAACTTATTTGTAGTTATCAACCCAGCTTTGACAAAAGCTAATCGTTTTGATCCAAATTATTTGCTTGGTAATAAGGACTAAGTAAGAAATCCTGAATCTTTGCCCTTCAGTCTGAATCTGTCTCGAGCGAGTTGCTCAGCATAACTGTCTTTTTTCCGATTAAACTTATGAGAATGTATACATTTTATCGTTTTTCTCGCCGTTATATTCCGTTAACAAAGAAGCTTTTCTTAAAAAATCATAATTTTGTCACTAACAGTACGTTATTTTTGGCGTTTATGAAAAATGATAGTCCTAATCCTATCAAATTGTGCTTCGAATACCAATATCTTGATTTATATGTTCGGCCTGCTCTATTATTGTTAAAATACTTTCATCTTAGTCAAAACAATATTTTCCGACTATTTTCACCCAGCATGGTCCAGCAATTATCTCGAAATCACACTCAATGAATTGCTTGCGCCGAAGATTTTTCGGTGGATTGACTCCTTGGCCGCATCTGTTTTCTTCCATCAAGAAGCCGTGGGCCAGATATGGAATTTTTGCTCCTTCTGTCAACCTGTAAAAATAAAATTTGAAAGATAAGTATCTAAATAGTTTTTTTTTCAATCATTTAAAAATTTGCACCGAAAGTGTTCGAACTTCTAGTAGAAATTTTTTAAAAATTTGATATTCAATGTTTTAATCAATGAAAACTGACAAATGGTGGTTTTGTAATTTTATTCACAGAATCATTAGAATTCAAAATGAATTTAATAGATACCCGCCAAATATATAAGGTTTGTACGGTTTGACGGTAACTGAAGTCAAGTCGCCATCATCCGCCCAGTTAAGCGGTTTTTCAACTTCAAACTTTTTCTTATTTTCATCATATCTCTTCGCCGTCTTTTGCATTTTCTGATAGCATTGATGCTCCGAAAGTTGGAACGATACATAAACTCGTAGATGAACTAGAAGTATTTTCGTAAGACTAAAAAAAATTGTGATATTTTTCAAGTTACAGAAGACTTGATCCTTTACTAAAGGAGACTTGATCCTCAATACATGATAATTGCGTAAGGTCATTGACTCATGGCAAAAATCTAGTAAAATCGCAAAATAAAAGGTCCGGTGATTATTTCTTGCCATGCTTTTAAAATATGGCTTTATGAAGTTCATATTATACTCTAACGATTGACGTATTGGAATGAAAATTTTTGATTATTTTTTTTCCTGTGAGAAAAACTTCAAAGTGATAGAAAATAATCTTCAAATCAAAATTTTTAAACAAAGTTCAATAACTCGAAAAATATTTTTTTTTAATTTGTTGAGATAACAGCATTGTTGTTTTGTTCTTTTTGGCACATTTTTCGAGAACATTTGATATTTGTAAGGCATTCCTGTTTCGAGATACAGCAAAGGAATCAAGTATCTCCAGGTATCAAGTATCCTCATTCTCCCCTAATGTTTTTTCAGTGAAATGGTAGAACTTTGATGCCAACAAAAAGAAGACGTGAGATTGTTGCGGAAAACATCCCATTTAAAAAAAAAAAAACAATAAATTGTAATTTCGGGTGATGAGTGGTGTCTGGGCGGTAAATTTCTATTCAGTGATATCTTAATTTGAATCAAATTAAAGCTACCTACTCGAAAATTTTTTTTCGGGATTTTCATCCCAATGGTAGATACATCCCATTACTCGAGATTATCAAAGTATTTTTGAGATTTTATCTGCAGAAATCTTCAAGTAACAAATTCCAATCATTTTATTCAAAACCGAATAAATGTACGTTTTGTTCATCGAAAGCCTGGACACTGGAGATTTAGCTTAGCTTAGCTTAGCTGGATTGACTACTCACATCCACCTTGAACTGTGGGGCCCGAAATACTTCATCATGAATTTCTACATACAATAGTAAGGTTCATTTATTAATCATTAAGTGATTCCATTATTGCTTCCACATTACCTTTAAAAGCATTTCGAACTCCATTGTCGCAGGCGTGGCTCAGTAGAACGAATTCCACATCGCCAATGGTTGCTACTCCGTGATTGACCGAGGCCATCAGTTTTGTTCAAAGGTCAAAAGAATGGTGCTTGGGATTAGCAGCTCATCCTCAATGCACAAAACAGATGCTCTCTCTTTGAACATCAATAACGGCGCCGGCCACGTCCTAGTAGTCAATGGATAGATTGGAAAAGGTAGAAAGAGATGAAAGATCAATTTTGTGCTTCAGGACCGAGGTCACCTCTGCATCCTAGCAAAATAATTTTAGGTGTGAGGGTTGGGAGAAAAGGATATAAGCAGGATACACTTTTGACTAGTGTAATGATGTGGAAAAAAAAACCTATACATTGTACTACGCTCCTGTTCTATCTTAAAGACACTCGAAAGTTTGAATATGCATCATATTCTAAAACCATTAACTTACAATATTGAAGAACCAAATTGAAAAAAAATGATATATGTGTTAAACAAACTGTTAGTAAAACAATGTTGTATTTATTTTCTTTAACCATTAACATATTAAATTTTAACATCATGTATAAAATATGTTTCTCCGTTTGAAATAAACGAATTATAAAAAAAAATATGCTTCAAAAAAGCCCTTTAAAATTTTGTCAAAACTGATTTTAATTCATGAAAATATTAGTATAATACAAACATGAATGCCATAAAAATGGTAAATGTCTCTAAAAAAAATAATTACAATAAAATGAGTATTATGTTTTCCAAAATAGTTTATTATAAGTTCTGGGTTTTCGAAAAATTTCAAAGTTTTGGAATCCAGGATAAATGATCCCACCAAAATTCGAATTCCAATGAAAACCACAACTGCAGACATATAACTTTCTGAAATGCACTTCAACTTTGATTAATTGTGCAGTTTATTTAAAGCCAATTTCGTGAAAGATAAAAAGTTCTCTAGTTTTACAATGCAATTAAGAAAGATAACGATACCTTTAATCAGAAACTACACTATACAATTAACTCAAAACGATTTACTTGATGAAAATGAAGGTCAAAGTTTTCCATTTCCACTAAAACGCTAAAATTGTATTACTGTGAACTGTGACTTTTCAAATTCTAACCGTATAACGTTTTCGTTATTTTCCACTGGCACGGGGCACACTTTTTCCTCATAAACAAATAAAATCTTCACCCTGAACAGCGCATATAATGTATAATGTATATAATATAAAAAAAGTACTTAGCTTTGTGCTATAAGCTTTTCTAATAAAGAGCATTCCGGGAGGGAAATCGTCCAATACAGGGATCGGGAACCTAAAAGGCAGGAATCATCCAGGTTCGATAGCTAAAAACTCCTCCATCATTTCCTTGCTGGAAATACCGTCCAGTTCCGTCAGATTCCTTGTTGATGCAACAATCATTCTTGGTATCACGAAGAGAAATATCTTGAAATTTCCGGAGCCTCTGTCAAACATGTCCTTCTTGCAGCGTAGACTACTGAGATCCTCCCGAAAGCCTGGACACTGGAGATTTCATAGCAAACTCCTAACATATATTTTAGTAAATATTGGTAACTCTACTTATTCGAAGAGAAACAATATTATGATCCTAAACGTTATTATGCAACGATGGTTCAAAACATAGAAAGATGTCTCAAATCACTTTTGACTTTCTGAAACATGAAAGCTTTTCCATAAATCTCCATTTGGCTTGATTGATAGTTAATAGTAATCATTTAATTTTATGATACAGGAACGTAAAATCGATCATTTCGTCTAAAAAAGTGAATTTACGAACCTTAATAAGAGTCCGACGACGTACTTCTTGTGCTAACATGGATTCGGATTCCGCACTGCTTTGCTATCACTATCCAACTTTTGTTGCTTCTGGGGTTACTCGACTAGTTCAAATCGATGTGAAAAACCAACCTATAGTGATTTGAATCGGTTACAAAGATTTTTTCGGCATTGCTTGGTAGTCAGTTTTTTCGTCCCCAATGGTTCCAACGATTTCTTCGGTGAAATCATCTATTTGCCGCAACTATTTCCCTTAACCAAGAGAATTGCAACGTCAGTATAGTTTTTAAGCTCGAAGATGGATGGAAAATCATGCCTACCGGAAAAAGTAAAATAAAAAATCTTGAGAACAAGAATAAAATTGGTAATTTATCACCTAAAACTCAATTCAATCATCGTTTAAAAGAAATTCAATTCAAGGGTCAATTCAATGAATCAAATTCAATAACAATAAATAATGTTTGTACGTAAATGCACTCTAAATATTCAGAATCGAACGAATGTAATGTTTTTTTTTTAAATTAAGTGACATAACTGGCAGCAAACATTTAAATCACTATAAGTTTGAAACAACACGGAAGAAAAAGGTGACTATTGTTTTAGGTATTTCAGCTGGTCATACGAATCATCAAAGAGAAGGTATTTTTTTCGCATCCAACTGTAAATGTAATAGACTCAACTGATGGTTGACCTTACGCAATTTACTATCAATATAAAAGCTTCAACTGTTGTGGTATAATTGATTTAATTGTTAATAAGATTGATTCAACTATAAATATAATAGATTCAACTAAACATTTCTGGTTCATCTCTAACATTTTACTATAAATATGATATATTCAACTGTAGTCATATAATTGATGCAACTGTAAATATCAAAAATTCACCTTCAAATGTTTCATTGATTTAAGGTATTAAACTATAAATAAAGTAAATTCAACTATACTTAATTATCGATTGTGTGATACTTGAATAAAGACATACAAATCCAATCACTACGTGCTTTACATAAAAGAAGATAGTGTGTCTGCTGCAGGCAGCTGGTGTTTACCAATGGTAAAAACAGAAGGTAAATAATAAGTTGAGGTATAATTGAATAGCATACGTTTGCTTGTTTCAATAAACTTGCGACAAAATTTTTCCTACGTTTCGGTCAATTCCAGCCAGATGCGGCACCAACTCAATTCCAAACGTAGGAATCGATGCCGCTGGCGGAATCATTGGACATCCCCGTTTTGGGTGGCACGAAATGGTGTTTCATCGGAAAGATCAATTCCAAAATCAATTGAATTGTTTACAAAATCATATTTTCTACCATTGGCTTTTATGTGCTTTCAGCTAACAACAAATAAACAAAATATGTTCAAAACCAATACAAAAATAAAGATTGATGCAGGAAAAATACGAAAAAAAAATTATTTAAGTATGATTGATTCAATCATTATTTTAAATTATAAATCAGCCATAGGACTATAGTTGAATCTACAGTTCACAAGATTGAATGCCCACATCCAACAGTTTATAATAGTTGAATTTATCAATTTTATTACTGTATCAATCTTACAATTGTATTTGAACCTATCATATTTTAAGATGAATGTATAAAACCAATCATACAAATATCTGGTCAGGGCTCGATAAGACCTCACTGAATGCCATGAACTTGATTTCGAGAGAATTGAGTCCAAAGTTCACAAAATTCTCTAAACTCAAAATTTTAATTTCCTAATAAAATCTCGAAGAACGACTAAAGTTAATCAAGAGTAATAACCTCGACTCAGCACTAAAGCCAAAACATCGAAATCTTATCCCAGGTCCACAATTCTACTATAGATTTTCAAAAAATTTCTCACTTGTTGATAGAAACTGACTGTACTCGAAAAACACTATCAAAAGTTGTTTACAAAATAAGTTGTACATGAATTTTGGGTACAGTCCGGAGTCTCTAATATCGAATTTTCAATAAGGCTACCTGCCTACCTTTTCAATAATTTAAACTGCGTGATAACAATTTTGTATTTTGCGACCAAAACAATTTTTCAATAAAGTTTATTCAAATAAACTTGCTGATGTGTTTCCATGAAAACAAACTGCTTTTCGAGTTTTTTCTTCTTGATTTTATTTGGAGAGTTTCTAAATTTTCCTGGATATTGTCCAGATTTTGGGTTGATAGCTTTGAAATCGAATGCCCGGATTTTGCAAGGTTTTTAGATAAAATTTTCCAGATTTTCCCTGCCCGGATAAGTGCGGAAAAATATCTAGTTAGCTCAGGTTTGAATAATTTCCGATGGTCTGGTACCATTTTTTTTTTTCATAAATCTCAATTTGTTGCTTGTGACCGGATTGTGGAATCTGAATCCAGTTTATAGTTCTTGATTTTCAGTTTGGTTCATCATTGTGACAAAATCCTGATCCGAATCTCATCAAAAACTCATAATTCCGGAATATTAAAAAAATATTTAAAATAACAAACGATTTTTGAAATTTGGATTTGAAATTTTTCTTTTAATTCTTATGACGAATTGAAACTTTAAAAAGTTCCAATGGTGATCCAGAAATGAAATATCAGAGCTTCATCATTCGGAATTTTCAGTCGGATAAGAATTAAAAATTTGTATTCATGTTCGAAATGTAGAATTCAGATTCAGAATTAAAATTCAAAATTTCTCAAAACAAAACACAGGTTAAAAATCCTTGTTATCAAATACATCTAAGCTCTTTTTCAAAATTGCGTTCACTGAGAAATCTTCAATTTTTCGCAGGATTTCAATAATGAAATAAATCATTAATGATATTTTATTGTTGATAAGATAATTTGTACTTCATTTTCGGGTTCAGGGAATACATTTTATTTATTTGTCGTTTAACATTGTTTATAGTGTGGCTATTTAAAAAACAAGTTTTTTTTTCAAATAAAGCTTTCATGATCCTTCATTAATTTTTTTTAAATTAAAAAAAACTTATCATGTTTAGGACTTATTTTTGAAAGTAATTAATAGAAATGAATAACTTTTAATATATAGGAACTTAAACCCGAATAATAAGATACTTTTAGTATCACATTTTTTCACTATTCTTCATATACGCATTTTTCAAACAAAAAAGTTCTAGGAAAATTTTTTCCCCAAAACCCCCCCTATGAGGTAGTTCTTCCTACGGCCCTGCCATGTTTAGTAGCACATTGGACTTTAATAACGATATGTTTGCCCTCAGGTCCCTCTGCTCGAACCAAAGTATGGAAAAATCGGCCATGCTATATCATTAGACTGGGCAATTTGTTCTAAACTTAGGGGCCTTCTAAAAGGCGCTTTATAGGCAGCACACAACGAGTATGACTAGTGATGCTTGGGAAATTTCCTTTTTCGTCCAAAGCCTACTTTCTAAATGAGAAATATTTTAGATTTTAACTTATCGGATGTGTTCTGAATGATGGTAAGCATTAAAAATAAACTTCATTTATCATTGAAAGTTAAAAATCCTACCAATCCATTAGAAGAAATTCATATTAAAATTCAAAGGATTCAGTTCGGTTTGGCTGAACGAAAATTTATTTTCGTCATTAAAATAATCAGTTTTCATTCCCCACCAAACCGAAGAATAGTTTTGAATCAGAAAACCGAACAAACTGCAAATTATTCCGTAAAAACAGATTTTCTTGAGCAAACCGTGCATTTTATTTTTCCTTTCAAGGTGCGCTTTGGCTCAAAGCATTTTTGCTATTTCCCCTGCCTGCAACATTGATTTTTTAAACAAAATTAAAAAAAAAAAAATTATGTTTAACATGTTTTGCATCCGCTGCAATAGATAACTATTTTTTTCAATTTGGCGTTCAGTTCGGTCTAGTCGAATCTCGATTCCCAACCATCTCTAGTTGAATATAGTTGGTCGAGAGTCAATCATCAATTTGATTAATTATAGGCGATATATTAATGGTCAAACTATATTTTTTGCTCCGTGGAGGCAAAAAACACCGTCAAATACAGTATGCATTATTAAGAATTAACCTCAAAGTTCTTCGAAATAACAGGTTACCTCATCCGCCATATTGGTTGGCAGATTTCCAGAATGATGACGTAGTTGTTATGAAAAATGACGAGCATTGTATTGAATTCTACAGTTTTTCCATAAAAAATATTTTTGATGACAGTAATTTGTACGCCACTGTCCTCAAATGCATAAATTCGACTTCCCAGATTTATGAGCTTCTCAAAACAATACGATTTGGTTTGTGGTTCTGCATAAAATGTGAATTAACCTCGGAAATATCTAAACTTTGGTAGAAATTGTTATTATTGGAAACTATTTCCAAGCATATTGTAAGCTTAAAAATGGAAAACATTGCAAGAAAATACATCTTATAGTCCTAATAAAGCATCAAATACGCAAATTTCGAGTTTATTAGCAGTAAAAAAATTAATTGATAAATCATCTTTTCTCGTAACTATTTTCTTATTCGAATTTTGGAATGATTCCAAGCTCTTTATGTAAAATATTTCATACTGAAATCCATTGATTCAACACTAACTTTAGTTCCTTAACACTAATCACTGAACTTTTTAATGCAAATGACGAAAAACGTAGATTTAATTTTTTTTCCTATGGAATGTATGAAGAATCTCATATAACAACTACGTCATCATGCCCGGCGTGGGGGTACGTTCACACATGATTACGGTACCCTATAATTCAAATACTCTGAATTAACCTTGGTTTGATTTAAGCAATTGCATTTGACATTCTCGTGATTGAAGTAGGGGAGATAAGGGCATAACGAGCAGCCGGGGCATAGTAAGCATTCCTCTTTTCTTTAAAAGTAGGTACATTTTAAAATGAACGCACGCTTTTCAAAGAATGAAAATCCTACCGAAGCTTAATTAATAATATGAATGATTCCTAATTCTTGATACTAACCTTCAGTTGTATTTTCTGAGACAGTTTTTTTTGTCATAGATATGTTTCTGGGAGACGTCCATCCATCAGTAAGATATTTTGCTATCCCATGGTAGACCAGAGCAAGAGCCAGTCTGATATTACTGATGTATCTCCCTAATCCTTTAGGTCATCAATAAACCACGCCACGGGTTGACGTTCCGTAGGGAAATCTCACGCGGTTTTGGAATCATTAACATTTCCATAATCTGTAAAAAAGAAAAATTAATGTTTTGAACTAAAACTATACTTTTCTTTATTCCTTACAAAGGTTTTCTGGTTTGATGATAGACTAGGCAGAAAGACACATTATAATCTTTCGCCATCCTTCCGAGACTCTGTAAAATCTGATTTGGCCACCGGATCTGTTTCAATTTATGTTCCACGCTAGGTCACGTCGAAAGTGAGATTCCTTCTTATGTGAGCAGCTGCTTTCCTCAGGAACTAAACAGGAATACGTGCAAGTTCTGGTGGCATTCAAACAGGGTTCATTGTTGATTGTTAAACCAACGGAATGATTTGCAGTTGTTCAACATAGAGGACTCGATTACAATTATTTGGTTGTTGGAATTGTCCATCCGGGTTTCTGATTGATTGTCCGGAAAAATACACCAAGGGGTTCGCAATTCGTTGTATGATCACTGGAAAGATAGGATAAATAAAAAAAATCATACTAGAATCGAGAAAAAAAGGTAAACTTTAAGTTATGCTTGAAAATATTTGCTTTAGACTTGTAAAAAATTCACAAAACATTTTTTGTTAACTTGAATCAAGTATTGTGAATTGTATTCTATTACTTAAAAGATGATTAATGCTTCTTAAAGGATGATACGGTCAAAATTTGGTCAAGGGAAAACGCGTGTAAATCGGTGAAATCGTTTATTTAAAAAATCAAATTAAATTTCTTTTTCAAATTTAATTAGTATAAAATTCAGGAAAAATATTCAGTTAGGCTTTCGCTTTCCCAAATCCGAAATGCCGGGCTTACGCTTAACTCCTGCCATCAGATTTTGTACAGCCACCTTGTCCACCTTTTTCGCCGCAGAAAGCCAGTTTGCCTTGAACTGCTGCTCGTCCTTAGCAGTTTTTTGGTCTTCTTTAGGTTCCGCATGACAATAGCCCAGTATTTCTCAATTGGACGGAGCTCTGGCGTGTTGGGAGGGTTCTTGTCCTTGGGAACCACCTGCACGTTGTTGGCGGCGTACCACTCCATGACCTTTTTACCGTAATGGCAAGATGCCAAATCCGGCCAAAACAGTTCGGAACAACCTTGTTTCTTCAGGAAAGGCAGCAGACGTTTATTCAAACACTCTTTCACATAAATTTCTTGGTTGACAGTACCGGAAGCTATGAAAATGCTACTTACCAAGCCACAGGTACAGTTGGCTTGTCAAACCAGATATTTCTTCGCGAACTTTGACAGTTTCATGTGCTTGAAAGTATCTGCTACCTTTCCCCTTCCTTTTGCCGTATAAAACTCCTGTCCCGGAAGCTGCTTGTAGTCGGCTTTGACGTAGGTTTCGTCGTCCATTACCACGCAGTCAAACTTCGCCAGCATCGTCGTGTACAGCCTCCGGGATCGCGCTTTGGCCGTCGTATTTTGTTTATCATCGCGATTTAGAGTCACTACCTTCTTGTAAATCGATAGTCCGGCTCGTTTTTTGGCTCGATGGACGGTTGTAGACGATACACCCAGCTTATTTGCGGCATCTCGGAGAGAGAGGTTAGAGTTTCGCTTGAAACTACCAGCAACTCTCTTTGTCGTCTCAGCGGCTTGCGGTTTTCGATTTCCCCTCGATCCAGACTTCCTGGCTGTTGACAAACACTTTAATTACATTTGTAACGGTTGATTTGGAAGCTTTTAGCGAATTTGCCAGCTTTGCGTGCGAGTAGCTCGGATTTTCGCGATGCGTGAGCAAAATTTGGATACGCTGCTCTTCTTCCTTGGAAGGCATTTTGACAACTGAAGAGTGAATTCCAAAATCAAAATAGGAGCAACATTCTACACACACACACACACACCTTCAAAATGAGGGGTGTTCTGGTTTTTTAAATGCAAAATTGAAAGGAATACGTCAAGTTGATATTGACCAAATTTTGACCGTATCACCCTTTACTTCCCCAAACTTAAATTTACAGTTATTCTTTTGAAGTAAATATTACCTTTTTGATGTTTGGATCTCAGTTTGCAAGCTTATTGATAGATTGCAGGCCCGTGCGAAGGAGCCACCCATATGGGGAGGGGTTCTTAGTTTCGAAATTCAAATTAAGTTAGAAACGATAACAATACCAAAAAAACACAATATACCCATAAACCATCACACGAACATGAAAGAAATAATATTTACTGAAAATACTTAAAATAAATAATAAAAACAGTTCAAATCAATGATATTTCTTAGTTTTCAATAAATAATTCAAAATTATGATCCTTATTCTGAACTAAAATTTTTAAATCAATTATTTCGAAACACAAAAAAACAAAAGCTAATTAAAATTAAAACAGAATTTAAATCGTCGGATTTGAGAATCAATGTACACTTCACATAAACATAATCATGGCCGTAGGAACGGGGGAAATTTTTATGGGTTCATCCTTTCCTCCCTTTCCATGAGGATCCTAAAATGCCAAGCAACATGTTCTTCTCTAAATTATAAATTACAATTTCCTAATCAAATTGTGATGAATGACTAAAATGATTCATAACTCAGAACTAAAGCCAAAACTTCATAATCTTATCCCAGGTCAATTATTTCCTAAAGTTTTTCAAAATATGCCCAACTTATTGATAGAAATGAAGTCTTGAATATCGAATTTTAATAAGATGTGATAAGAATTCGGATTCGGATTGTTGCCGAATTTCAGTTTGGATCATCATTGGGAAAAATCCTAATTCGAATCTGGGTTTTGCATTTCAAACTTCTGTAATCGAAATTTATCACTTTGAAAATCACTTTGAAAAACTATAAACCATTTTTAAGATTTGAAGTTTTTAATTTTAATTCTTATGCAGAATTGGAACTAAAGAAAGTTTCATTGAACTGGAATAGCTGAAACTGTTTTATTATTCTCAATTTTCATTCAGGCTCACAAGTTGAATTTTGAAGTTCACTGAAGAAAGAATTCACAATGTACGCCAAAATTTCCGAATTCAAATAGAGATTTCTTGTAGACTTTCCGATCCAAATTTCGCCTTTTGGCTCATTATTAGAAGAAATTAATTGAGCTCATAATTAGAAGATTCAAAAGTCGTTTTCAAATTTGGAATTCAAATTTCGAACTCAGGTTCAAAAGGCAGTTCTAAGATTCGAAATAAGAATTAAAAATTCAGATTCAGCTCGAAGCTCAGTTTTTCAAACCAAGATTAAAATTTAAATGTGAGAATTTTACTTAGGATTAAAATTAAAAGCGATCACACATACACCAACCAAAATATAATCACGAATATAAAATTAAATTTAAATTTTTGAGAAACAAAGACGTTATTTTTGTAAAATTTTACAGGATTCTAGTCATGAAATAAATTTTAAATGATAATTTATTTGCCGCCAAAGAACTTGTTCTTTTTTTTTCAAGATAAAATTCAACTGAAAATAAAGTTGAAAACTGAAATTTTTAATTTTAATCGAGTTCACAAGAGAAAAAAATAAATCTGATTTGAACCGCGAATTTATTTCATAATTTTTTAATACTTGTGGTTTAAAAGAATTAGCTTACTACTTTCTCATTTTAGTAAATATAAAAAAATCAAATCCAAATTCAAAACTTCTTGAAGAAAAAATTGGCAACTTCTAAGATTTATTTTTGAAAGTTGGAAATTGAAATGAATACCTCATTTTTAGTGAAAAATATCTCAAACCTGCATAATTATAAAGAAGCTTCAATTTATGTTTAGTATTCTTTATGTATTCATTGTTCAAGCAAAAATGTAAAAGGAAAAAATTTGTCACAAAAGCTCCCCCCATGAGTCGGTTTTTCCTAAGGCCCTGAACCAAAAAAAAAAACATCAAATATTACACCAGTTTTGAAAAGAAACTGAATCCGAATTCTTTAATAAAATTTTGATCAGGTCAGAAACTACCCATGATTAAAAGTTGTAAACGGTGATGATGAATAATCAAAACCAGTAAAATTGTACAGATTTTAAAAATTTGGAAGACAAATATCTCTGACACAATGTTAAAAATGGTTTTATCTCATTTAACAAATTAATCTGTTTAGGTTTTTTCAAGTCAATACTTCTTTAATAATTCGTTTAAAATCAATTTTTTTATGGAATTTTAAAAAGCAAACTAATAGAAATCATCGATAAGTATTTTAGAAGGAGTCCAAATAATTTCCGGTCTCGGGAAAAGTTGACAAATACCTTAATTTTAAAAATTTTTGGAATGTTTTAAAGTTTTCTCAGAAAAGTGAAGAACTTTCTTAAATAACTTTTAACTTTTTTAAAAAATTGCAGGGCACCAAAGTTGATCGAATATTTTTCTATAAATTCTTTGAATTACCTACCTTAGAAAATGTGAATTTTGTGGACTTGTGTTAGTTATCAAACAATTTTGAACGTGGAGTTGAGCAAAAGTCACAAAATAAAATTGAGGCTGTAATTGGTTTCTTGAAGAATATTTCATTTCAGCATAAAATTTGTTACTTTAAATGATTTTGTTGTCAAAGTGTTAAGTTATAAAGTGAAGAGTGAATTTGTTTCGATACACTTCTAAATTTGAAATTTGAGTTTCAATACAAAAGGTTTATTGAGTTGCAGATCTTAATTGATCATTTAAAATTAGTTTCAATTCGTGAACGTTATATAGTGTCGTAGAATTGAATGTTTTAGTAGACTGAGTCAATATGGGGTCATTTTCGAATTTCTCAAATCCTGGGGTCTGAAAAGCTTCGTTTTGGTTCAAAACCGATTTTTTTGCAGAATTTTCAGTATGGGAAAGTGAGGATACTTGATCCCTGGGCAAACTTGATTCCATCGCTATATCTCGAAACAGGAATGTCTTACAGGTAACAAATGTTCAAGAAAAAAGTTCCAAATAGAACAAAACAATAATGTTGTTATCTCAAGAAATTTTAAAAATTTTATTTTTCAACTTATCGCTCTTTGTTTGAAAAATTTAACAAAATGTGTTTTTAAGATTTTTTTATTACTTTCAAACGTTTCACATGAAAAAATATAATAAAAATTTTTGTTCTAAAATGTCAATCGTTAGAGTATGACTTGAATCCCATAATGCCTTATTTTCGAAGCTTTAGGAAACTCTAAGTTTTTCTAAGAAGAAGTTTTCCAAAATGAATGCTTTGGGTTTAACTGATCCCTAGAGTAAAAAATGAAATTTTCTCTCTCTGGATGGATCGTGATCATTGGTTATTATGAAATCACTAATAAATGTCCAACAAATAAAATTTATCCAGTAATTATCTGTTAAAAAAGAATAAAATACTGTATTGGTCTAAAAACCAAAAAATTGCGCCTTTAAGTATGCGATGACTCTAGGGTAGTAGAAAAACCTTCGGAATTCTCTTTATTTGATACTTACAAACTGTGAAATGAGAACTAATATGGCAAACAAAAAGTTAACGGATCTTTAATCTTCGGATTATACTAGATTTTTGCCTAGGCTCAGGGCACCCTGATTCAAGGATCAAGTCTCCTTTAGTAAAGGATCAAAGTCTCCTGTAATTTAATAAATATCACAACTTTTTAAGCCTCACCAAAATGCTTTTAGCTTATCGAGTTCATGTATCGTTCTAACTTTTGGAGCATATAAATTCGAAATAACACGCTGTAAGAAAATACAAAATACGACAAGTTGCAAAATTTTCCCAAAAAGATATGATGAATATAAGAAAAGGGAATCAAGTATCTCCCCTTTCCCCCTTAACGATTACATGAGTGAACTTGAACTTTCATGTCTGTATGGGAATACTGTAAATTTTGTACTGAAAAATCAATTTCATTTTTTTTCTTCTGTGAAGCCAAGCCGGTAAATGGTTTCTGTCAAACTTTATAAATTCTCTTAAGCGAATTTTCCGCTGAACAACTTTGTCCAAAACCGTTAATTCGTATTTTATTAGGCTTAAAAGTTATTAACTGTTTAAAAGGGGCATGTCAATAGATTCAATTGACATCACTGCTGGGTGCCTAGAGCGGTATTGCATGACTACTTTGCATAAAACCTTCGCTGTGGCCTCAGCTGTGATGTCAATTGAATTTATAGTTTTTCAATGCCAAAAGACATACCCCTGTTCGACAGCTAATAGCTTTTATGCCTAATAAGATACAAAAATACAGATCTCATCAAAATTGTTCAGCGGAAAATTTTCTTTAGAGAATTTATAAATTGGCACAAATACCATTTACTGGCTCGGTTTCACAGAAGAAACAAAACTGATGTTGATGTTTCAGTACAAAATAATTAATTTTCCCATACCAACCTAAAAGCTTAAATTTACTCATGTGTAAACGTTTCTTCAAATGTCTGCAGAAAATCATGGATGAGTAATGAACCAAAACGAAGTTTTGAAGACCCCAGGGTTTGAGAAATTAAGAAACTACCCTAAATCGTTTCAGTCTAATATCTTGGCCATAGAGTGATATAGGACTAAATAACGCCAGAGTCGAGCAAATTTTCTCACATGTACACTTTTTTTTTAACCCAGGTAATTTCACGTAGCTACGGTAAATTATTTTTCTCGATCTAAAAGTTTTCTTTGGAAAAAATCTTAAGGCCCATGGCTTTGATATAACATTTGTACTTGTTCCTAGTTCCATACCGACGACTCAAAATCTAAAGCGAAATAAATATCAAGCATGCTTATTAGTAAAATTTACTTACATTGAAATTCCTAATTGCAGAAAACTTCAGGTTTCAGCTGTTTAGCTGGGGATGGGAGGGAGGTGTCCTGGCATTCCTACAATAGGTTGTATGAAACTCAATTCCCAGGAAGGGGGAAAACGGCGCTGAGAAACTGAGATATTCTCTCCAAATCCCAGTGACTTGGACTGACCATCAGCACCACTTTTTGGATCGGTATCAACTTCATGAATGTTTTGGCCCCGTTAGCATTGATACGTTGCTGTAGAAAAAACAAAGAAAAACACAAAAATAATGCTTTAAATAATTTTCAATGAATAAATAAATTTTTATGCACATTCCAAAATATTGTGCATGTTTTGTTGCAAACGAAGCTGACCAGCGATCTTTTCGAAGTTTTCTCATCCGTATTTAATATCAAATGATGTTTGCGAAATATCCAATTGGCGTAGCAACGTGTTGTCTTGTTTATACTTGGGTCGTAGAAAATATTTAAAATGAATACAAAAGGCTAAATCAAAACTATTCAAGACCTCTGAAGCCTGATCAGGTAATTCAAGAAATAAAGGGCAAAAAGGGTCCGTTATTTCATAGAAGGAAGAGTGAAGGCAGAATGGTGTGGATTAAACATCTTTCTCTTCCGATTCAAATCACTAGGAAAAAAAATAGAATTTGAGGGAATACCTATCATTCGCAGCGGGAAATTCCATAACATTTCTTCCGGTCAGATTAGGGCTCAGAGCTGCAGCCTTCGAATGACTCCACCAAGCTCGTTTCTTTCCTTCCTGGCAATCCTAAATAAAATGATATTATTCACAACAGTACATTCAATTAAATAGATATAAATTTTACCTGGTTATTTTATGATGGTGAGAGAGACGTGAACGTGATTATGATGTTGAAGATGTTGACACTTCCCGAACTGGAAAAACGGCACAAATCGCTTCTGAAACCTCCAGATTAACTTCCGCTGGAGCTCCTATCGCTGGAACTGGAATCCGAAAAGCTGCCGCTAGTCATCTCAGTCTTAATCTAGTCATCGGTCTTTTGAGCAGACAGCGCTCAGTTCCGACGATCCAATTGATGGCCAATCCAACCGTAAAGGGAATACAAAAAAGAACAAAGAAAATATGAGTGATCTTAGCGATTTTATTGCTAATAAATAAAAACACAAATGGTGGCTTCGATTTAACCGTTCGAATATTCTGTCTAGGATTACGGTTTATTTATCCCTTAGAGCAAGTTCACTGGTCTTGGGAAAATGTGGTAAAAATGACACTTACGGCACATTTTGAAAATTTTGCCATACAAAAACATTTTCAAGATCTGTGGCCTTCTAGTTTTTTTACAACACGTGTTGGATTTTCGCATGCTGTGATGCAAAAATAGCAATATTTTATCACATACGGCTGAAATAGAAACAGTGTTGTAAAAAAATACATCGTCGCAAGATCTTGAAAACAGTTTTGCATGGTAAAATTTTAATAATGTCAAAATTTCTACCACTTTTTCCCAACACCAGTGAACTTGCTCTTAAGAGTAAACGGTTAGATATCAAAAACTTTTGGAAAAATACTAATTTGCAACATATTATCAGCGAACTATTAGTTTACACGAGGACGGGAAAAAATAAATGGAAGTTGTCGCATTTTTTCGTTTTGCCCTTGCTTTACAAAAAAAAAGTCGATGGAAGTCAAACCGAAAATGTACCAAATTCTAACCGCATTTGTTGCTCTTCTTGTAGGTAAGTTTTGATTGTTTGAAAATTTGGAAAAGATGCTTTAAATATAATATTCGAGATCAGGGCGTCAAAATATTCCAGAATTTGTGATGAAAATAAGATTAAAAAAATGTTATAAAATGTTCCTATGATATTTATGTGGAGTCCCAATTATTTTTCCAAATTTGTACTCACCCGTCCTTCTTTTTCCCATCGAAAGTCCTACTTTGCTGTAGTTTATTCTGGTAAGCCTACGCGTAAGGAGCCCCCTATCTCAGTTAGCATGCGACCAAAGCATCCACCGGGGTTGGGAACCCGATCTTCGCTAAGGTTTTTCGCACCCCAGCCAGCACCACGGGGAGGTTGAGAATCGGAGTTGTAAGATAAGAGGTGATATGACCACTACCCGAAGGTTGGGTGTATGGGGTCTCGAGTTGCACATTATCTACCATTCGCCAGCCATTTTTGTAACATAAACTATGTTACAAGGGAAAACAGCGCCACTACCCAAATCAGTCCAGTAGTCAACCAATCGATCAATCCTCCTTAAAAAGGTCTGCCTCTTCTTGGCTGCCAGGCTGGCTCTGCAAACAAAAAAAAAAAAAAAAAAAAACAGTAAATGAATAATGAAAATCTAAACGGACTGCAAAAGTTCGTACCAAGAAGAAGTTGTGGATTACGAGGGACCGATCAACAGTTCCTGGACAGACTCGGCTCCTCCTATCACTCAATATAACACCCGCTCGGCTGAAGTTGTGCTCGCTGTTAAAGCTCGAAGCGGGTATTGTGAGGATACGTTTTGCTAGGGAGGCCAGTCTCGGAAACATGCAGGCATGTTGCTTCCACCAAGCCAACAGTGTTTCGGGTGCGTCATCATTCCTTTGAGCGCATTTCAGGTACCACTTCAGCTCTACCCGCGGCGAAATAACACGATTGCTGTTCCACGGCACCAACCGACTTCTTTTAGAAGTTGGAGAGTTAGTCTCCGACCCCGACTCTGGCACCGGCTCCGACTCCGGCTCCGACTCCGTCTCCGACTCCGTCTCCAGCAATGGTTCCGGCTCCGGCTCCGGCTCCGGCTCTGGCTCCGGCTCTGAAAAGAATACAAAAATGGGAGGTACGTTTTGTGATGTAGTAGGTTATAATATTTCTAATTCGTCAGATGGCTGGAGAGCAAACCGCTTTGCTGCCAATCGCCAATTATGAATATGAATAATTATTTTAGTTGGTCTTACCTTCAGAGCGACGGATATCTTCCATCCTTGAAAGGACCAAGGAACGTGCGTGTTGCCTCTCTTGGGGTTCACATCTGACCAATGATCGAATGTTCGGACAAAGAACAGCGGCAATATAGTGTTCTTCGCGGAGAAGTACCTTCTCTTTTAGTCGTCGTGCGGCCTCTTCCTTGACAGCAGTGATTTCCTGAAAATAGAAAATAGAATAGTGTTGAAATTTTTTATTGTATTTTTTTTTAATAAAATTATCATAAACACCTCATTGTCGCCTTCCTTCGGTTGGCATTTTTCCAGAAGATTGTAGAACTCTACCACGACGTACCAGATGGTTGGAACCATCTTGGCTTGAATATCACCGGAAACCTCCTTGAATTCAACCAAGACTTGAACTAATGCTTCCATTAGTTGTTCGTCCCAACCATCCAACATCTGCTGCTCACCGTTCTGGCGAAGAACATCCGCAATCGGTGGAAAAACGTCGACGACGTCAAGTAGCATATCCACATCTGAATCCCAGCGGACTTCGATCTTAGCTTTCACAGTTGGAGGCAACAAACTGGAAAGGCCTGACCTGGTCAAGTAGGTAACAGCGTTTCTCGCTACTTGCAGGCATGCCAAGATCGATGGAGCATGGTTTCTCAAAAAATTGCCATCTAATGCATGGATCAAAACTGAGGCCAGAATATTGGCCATGCAGGACAAACGGCTTCGATCAGCGAATGCATCGGCAATGTTTGAGCGCTGGTCCGTTACGTGGGTCACATCGGCAATGTCCTCTTGGGAAATCTGGAGTTTTTCAAGTGCAGCATTTGAAAAACTCCTAACATTGGCCGCGGTTTCGGATTGGTCCGCTGGGAAGTCAGTCGTGAATAGTACCAGCGATTTGAGCTCGAACTCATCCGTGATGTATAGGGCTGTAGTTGTGAGGTACGCTGTTCCCGAATACTGATCCGACCACAGATCAGCATCGAAAGCACAGCGTTTTGCTCTCAAAGCCTCCTTCACTTCTGGCAGCTGTTCGGCTCTGACCTTCTCAGCAACCTTGCACCGTTTTCTCGAAACGGTCGATGGGTCTGGCAGGACACTTTCGACGTCCACATTCCCAAATTTCGCACCAACTTGAATGAGCTGCTGCGCCAAGTTCTTGAAACCTGGTCCATTTAGAGCGCTAAATGAACACAGATCCAAGGCTTCCCATTTCACGAAAGCGTCCGTGATCTGGTCCTTGACGCGCTGTGGCACTCCTCTGGGACGTGAGGTTCGGGATCCTCTGGTTCGTGTAGGTGCCTGCCGCGGTGGTGCTGGAGCAGGTGTAGCTGGTTGTCCACTTGACTCGCCTTCCGGAGTTCTCTCGACTCCCCCTTCTACTCCAGGCTCGCCTCCAGAAGCTGGAGCGTTGGAAGAAGAGTTGGCCTCGCCTGCCCTGCAACTGACGTAGTGGCGATTAAGGTTCGACGTGCTGTTTCCCCTGCCGAACCGGAAAAGCGTTTGGCAGTTCACGCACTGCACAAACCCGACACTCTCCCTCGTGGTGCTTAAACACACGATCCTAAAAATCGTCCATGCTCCGCATGATCGGACCCCTTGTCTTGCGCATAGGATGTACTCTCCTGAGCACACCCGAGAGCGAACCGTAGCGATGTCAAGGACGGAGTTTGCCATTTTAGGTGGGTTGGTGGTTTGAGTGAAACGCTAAGTAGAAAGAGAGATTTGTTTTTGGTAAACTCAACTAATAAATTCAAATTATGAAAATAATGTTTCTAACTTTGTTTTCTGGATCATCAATAATAATTTTTTCATTGTGTAAAAAAGATGGTTCAATATTAAAATTTAACAAATTAAGATGTTCTTAAACATCTTTAATAAATATAAACAGTAAGTTTGATATTTAACCATACCCAAAAATGAATAAATTGGTGTTACCAAGAAAAAAATATAACTGAGAAAAATACAGAGATATACATACATTGGATTGAGATGAAAATTTGCACACGGGAGATTTAAGGAACGAGAAATTGATTCCAATCATAAATTTTTGAGGCAGGGGTCGGCAAAAGGGGTCGTCCATATTACCTAATCACTGTTTTTGCGATATTTACGTTTTTGGCTATCTTACAGAAAGGCATAGCGAACGGTCGATATCACTATTTAAGCGTCACTATTCAAGCGTCAAAGACCCCACTTTATATATACAAATCGACTCAGCTCGACGAGTTACGATGATGTCCGTGAATTTGTATGTTCCATTGAAACGTTCTTACCACATTAACTCCTATTCCAGGTATCACGATTTTGATGAATTTAGTATAAAAAAATTCGATTTTTTTTTCCTGTAGGTCATATCGCAAAACCAAAAAAAAAAAAAAACTGTTTAAAATTTGTCTATTCCATAGTAAATATCATGCTTATGTCGGCTCCAAAAAAGGAAGCCATTTGCTCAGCAGCAGTAGCCAGCAATCGCTAAATTAATTACGGGGCCGATCGAAAATTTGACAAAAAATTCATACATCAGCCGAGAATCGATCCCACGCCATCTAACATGAGAGTTGAGGAGGTTAACCCCTTGACCACTAGTGAGCGTCGAGAAATGAGACTCTCAAACTTAAACAGTTTGAAATATTTTTATAGTAAATGAACTCCTTGAATATCAGTTCGCTTATTCTCTAAAAAACGCACTGGCCTCCTTTTTTAATATTGAGTTTAGTAATTTTTGCTATCGATTTTCTTTAATTTTAATCTTTTTTTAGATTAATAATATATAATTAAGAAATAAGGAATCCATTATTGTGTCATTTATTTCCAAAGATAATTGACACTCTGTAAGAAAGCCTCCAATCCACTGATAAGTGTATTAAATCGGGTTTTTTTTAATGGAAATGGATGAAAATTGACACAGAGAAGTTTTCAGGGAGGGATAATCGATTTCAGGTATCAAATTTTGTGTAAGGGGTCTGCAAAAGGGGTCGTCCATATTACCTCATCACTGTTCATTGTTTATTTTGCAATATCGACGTTATTAAATTGAGATGAAGAATTGGCACACGGGAGTTTTTAGAAACGAACAATTGCTTTCAATTATACAACTTCAGGGCAGGGGTCGTCAATATAATCTGTTCCCTGTTTTTGCGATAATGACGTTGTAATAAATTGCATTAAGATGAAAATCGGCACACGGAAGTTTAGGAATCAAATTTGCACATGAGTGTTTTGGAGGATGGACATTTGATTCCAGGTATCAGATTTTGTGTAAGGGGTTGGCAAAAGGGGTTATCCATATTGAATGTTCACTGCTTTTGTGATACTGACGTTATTCTTCATTGCATTTCAATGAAAATTCACGCATGCGGCTTTTACAAGCCGGGCAGCCTTATTCAGGTGTCAAATTTTGTATATCGAGCCGGTCAAAGGGGTCGTCCATATTCCCTAATCACTGTTTTTGCGATTTTGACAATATTATTTACTAGATTTAGATAAAAATTGTAACCCAGGAAGTTTAAGCGACGTTCAATTGATTTCAGGTTTCAAATTTGGTGTAAAGAGTCTGCAAAAAGTGTTGTCCATATTTACTGTTTATACTGTTAAGATATTGACGTTATTATGCATCGGATTGGGATTTAAAATTCCACATCAGGATTTTGAGAGACGGAAAATTATTAAATGGATGTACAATTAAGCACACGGGGTTTTTTGAGGTAAGACGTATCGATTCGTATAGTGGAATTATGAGTTAGAAGTCAATGCAGAGGATCGAGAGAGCGCCGATGTAGTCTAGCGGATAAGCTTTTTTTTTTTTTTTTTTTTTTGTTTCGATTATAGTCGTTTTAACATCTTTATGTTATTCGCGACTTATATCAACGATGAAGTTGGCGGACAAGTCATTGAAAAACTTATCCGGTACAACTGTTATCGATCTTGGGCTCGAACTCACGGACATCGGCTCAGAAAGCAACTGACTTGCCAACTGAGCTATATCACAAGCTCTAGCGGATAAGCTGGCGCGAGACTAGTTTTGGTATGACAGGCGTACTGGGTTCGATTCACGATAACGACAAGAAAACTTTTGGTTTTTTAAAATATTTATTTAAAGCTAAAAATCGTGTTTTTACATTACATGGTCAACTAACTAGCCTAACTCATATCTAACTGCCATACTCAAAACTTGGGTCAACAAATAATTAAAAACACACCAAACTCCGCTTTGAATTGCTTTCTGTTATTCCACCTCACTTCCCTCAATTCTCTTTTAAAAACATACAAACTAGGATCGGCCACCCTCAAATTGTATGAAATCGCTTTCGTTAACAACCATAATGCTGCCTTAAGTTTTTTACAATTATTTAGAATAATTTTTTGTTAGATATTTTCAATGTCATTGATTTTTAATTTTAGACGATTTTTTATTATACTTTCGCACCATTTCCAAACTGCATTAGCATTTTTACATGATTTCAAACGATGCATATTATCATCTATGGAGCCACATTTTTCACAAATTACTGATTTCAAATTACCAACATTGTACATTTCTAATTTTCTTTTATTTGGTATCAAGTCATTTACAAAAGAATAAACTAATGAGCGATGTTGGAAAGAAATGAGTTTATAATTCAAATTTGCCCACACATTTTTCCATTCAACTGACATTTATTTTCTATATCGGGTTTTATTTTCATTTTATCTAAAAAATAATTATATAGAGCTTTAGTTGTCGGTAAGTCAAAATTTGTCGTCACATCTACACCTTCGTTTATCCACTCTCTTGCATTCCGCGATAGAAATGATTTAGATCTTGATTCAATGAGATAGTTTTCCAAAGCAAAACCACCGTCCACATCCTGATTGTAAAATATGTTTTTTAAAAATAATGCTTTAGCTTTAGCCTCTGGATCTGTTAGTTTCAATCCTCCTTTATCAAAATCTAAGTAAAGTTGATTTCTGTTTAGTTTAAAAATGTAACCGTTCCAAATAAACTTTCCTGAAGCGGATTTTAATTCCGCTAAATGACTGTTCAGAGGAGGAAAGATTTGCGAAACATACCATAGCTTTGACCAAATGTAAACGTTTAAAAAGAAACATCTCTCGTAGAGATTTAGAGCCCGAACATTGTGCTTTATCAAAGTGCCTTTTATTGAACTTATGAGTTTATTATAATTACTTGTGATCGAAGAATTCCACGTTTTTTCGAATATTACACCCAGAATTTTCACTCTATTTTTTGTGGACCAAAAAACGCTTTATTCAATCTAATAAATTCGGATTTGTCTTTGTTTAGCTGAATGTGGGGCGTAAAGGCCATATGAATCTATGATTTCAAATAAAATATCAAAATCTTTATCATTCCTTACGAAAACTACCAGGTCATCAGCGTATGCAATTACATTAATAAACATATCGTAAACAAGAACACCATTGATTTCATTCGCGAGATGCCTAATAAGAGGTTCAATATACAGAATGAACAGAATCATACTCATCGGACACCCTTGTCGAACTGAAGAGTTAATTTTGATTTCTCTTGTAAGAAAACCATTTACGAGTACTTTGGAACAAGCGTTAACGTATAAATTTTTCAAGCAGTTAATAAAAGAAGGCGGGAACCTAAATTTTTCCAAAATTTTCCATAGAAAGTCATGATTTACACGGTCAAAAGCTTTATGCAGATCTAAACTGACTAATGTTCGAATCCCATAAGTGGCCGACAGGTAAGATGTGTTTCCTCTTATAACTGACTAAATGATAAGAATGTTCAATCAGTTGCCAGCTGACCAGGTATATACACGGATGCCGGAATACCTGTAAGTAAATGAGCCCACCTGATTGACTGGTTTTTCCAAAATATACTTACATCAACACAATATATTCACTTCATAACAGTTCATACGAAGCCATGAGGCCCGGATTCGGTGTACGCATTGCATTGGATATTTGTCGAACTTAATAATCTAAAGAATGCATGTGAGCACAAACTTAGGCAAAAACTGCGGTGAATCCGTGCACCCATGGTGGATAACCAACATATTTACAGACATACAGAAGTCAATGCATACGATCAATGAGAAAAATTTGTGTTCAGTTATTTATTGAGAATTGTGGGTCTACAATTTCGGATAGTCATGTAACGAAAAAGCGCCATTTTCATGAACCAGCCTAAGTTTTCGCGACATTTTCGTGGAATTTAAACGGTAAACGTACGAATTGAAGAATGAGTTTTGGAAAGAAACAGATACGTTGTTAATGTGATGGTTTTCTATCTTTTTAAGTTATTGTTTGAAAAACATAAACTAATTTTATCACATTTTTATAATTGCTGGCGAAACGAAGTTCGTACGGGATCAGCTAGTTTAGTAGTAAATATTCATGTTTGATTTTGGGCAGAATTAAGACCAGTCATTCTACTTTATGTACAATAACCTGTTGATAAACGTTTGCTCTGAAAGCAATTTATTTCTTTTACTATAATAATTGCAGAAAACGATTTTTTGCACCAAAATGAATCGCTTCCAGTTCACAAAGTATGACTTCTTTGGTGGAGGATAAAATCATACTTACCACATCGGAAAAGAACGAAAAACATCGATTATGTGCTTGTGTAACTTTCTTTTAAGATTGAATTGGCGATCTATGGTGCTTTCAGATTCCTATGCATATTCTATTCAATTTGGTGCGTCATTTCACACAATGAATAATGTTTTTGGTAAATTTGTAAAAATACGGCTTCGGACCAAGTAGTAAAATGGTATTCGCTGGTCCACTGGTGGCAAGGATTCGATTCCTATCTCAGTTGTTGTATGTTAATCTTAAGTTGTCCACGTTTAATCAGTCTGTATAGCCTTAGTCTACTAAGACATGAAGGCCTTCCATATCTGAATCTCTTTTTTTTTTCCTTGTAGGGGAGAGCCCACTGCGACCAGTAGTTGATCTATTGTGGTAATTACCCCGCGTTACTGTATGCTATCAGGCTCACCTGCACTATGGGTTGAAGTGACAGTTGATTGCTGACTAAGCATTTTATCCCAATCGGGTATGATATCAAAGATGTATGATATAACCTTCTTAGGGTTGATATGCAACCATATGTCTTGTGCGCTTATTAATGTTGCCCCAAGAGCCCGCTCTCTCCTATTGAGGAGGGCGCAGCAGTTGCATAGAAGATGCTCTGCAGTTTCTTTTTCGAACCCGCAGAACCGACAGTCGTCATTTTGAATAATGTTTATCCGTTTGAGATGTTGTTTTGTTGGACAATGTCCGGTCAAGAGACCTGTGTAAGTACTTAACTCGTGCTTACTTAAGTTCAACATGTTTTTGGAGAGTCGTGCGCTTGGTTCAATGAATCTTTTCGCCTGAGCTGCTCCCTCTGCTGTTCTCCAATTGGAGACAATAGTGGTGCTTTCCCAGTTCTTGAGTTCCATATTCAAGGCACTCCTCGATACTCCGCAGAAAGGTTCTGGTCCAATTAACAGGCCCTGAGATCCTTCCCTAGCTAGCTGGTCTGCTTCTCCATTCCCTAGGATACCGCAGTGGCCTGGAACCCAGAATAAAAATACTCTGTTTCGTATGGCTAGGTTTCTTAGTGCAACAATACACTTCCATCTGAATCTCTTTGGTTAATTCGTTATGTTATACACGTTGTCGAGAATAAAACAATTCTAGGAAACCTGTTATAATTCCATATAAAATCGATATCGAAAAGTCTACTTACCCATAAAAATGCAAAAATAACAGAGCAACAATTTCTTAAATGTTGAAAGAAACGTCATGTGTTTTCAAAAATATACCAATCTCCTTTACGGAAGAAAAATATTCAAATTCCTATTCCAAATGGCTATGCTGTGTCATGCAACAACACGGGGGGTGGGATTTTTTTTCAAATTTTGTTACGTAATGTGTGGTATTTTTGTGATTACGCTTTCCTAACTTAATAGTTTCTTGTGTATACGGTGCATATTATACACCGCTTGCTAACTATACTAACTGTTATAATAAAAGGCCAGCCTTTTTTTGGAAACAAAAAAAAGTTTAAAGTGCTAATAAATTGAAATTGGTTCATCTTTTTTACTTCTTAATTTAAGTATCGTTAATTAAGGCCATTTTTAACTAAGGTTTTAAGGGGCCGAGGATCATAAGTCTTAACACTAGAGGAACGTTGGAAGGGGTAAGGAAAAGTCCGTCGTCTTCATAACACTGGCGAATGTAGGTTGCTTTCAGTTGGTTTGTTGGATCAATTTTCGTGCTGCTGCTATAGGTATGTTCTGTTTTTTTTTACCCTGAACTGTCTCAAAATTACTGAGATTACATTATCGTCGATTACCGGGGGCAAATTAAAAATTCGAACATCGAGAAACGGTTTTTGCACATCCAACTTAATGGTAATTCTGGTTCCATCGTGATACACAAAAAGGTATTCAGCGTCCAATTTTGATGTAAATTTACTAGAAGCTGTTTCCTCGATGAATTTATTATGAAAACAACGGCCATTTTCATCTTTATACAACGAACGTTCAATGCTTTCACTACAAATCCAAAAACGACCAAATATGCCAATGATTTAGTTGACACAACGAATGCGATTTTCAACTTGTTCTTCCGCGTTTTATCCATGTCCAATCTCCTAAACACACGAGAACACAAATTATCAAGAGCGCAATTCACAAACGCCCAATTAAAAATTGGTTTTGTGGAAGTTTATGTCCATCTGCTGCTTTCAGGATAAGGGTCAGTATCTACAATCGTCTATGCAGGTTTTGTGGATCCATCCATGTTGGTTCCGTCCTATCAGGGGGCTGACCCGGCGATGGACTCATCGCGCCACTATCACTTCAAACTTTTTTTGTTCAGAAAACAATAGCCTTTGTCTAGCGAGCGAGGACCGAACACAAAATGCAACTGCTTTCGTTCGAGGCTGAGGAGGAACTGAAGTGGATTCATCTGTAACATTGAATTTTATCAAATGGTAGAAATTCGACCAGGTCTAACACCATTCTCCAAGTCTAACGCACATCTGTAGTAAATTCTCGCCATACGTAATTTCATTTGAATTTTAAGTGATGGATCAAGTGAATTCACTTTAGTGACAGGTCAAGTGAATTCCACTAAGACGTTCGAGTGAAATTTATCTGAATTTCTAAGTAAGTTTCTAGTTAATTATCTCTTGCGTTTTTAAATGAAAGAACATTTATAGAACACCACTTCGATTTCAAATACTTACATTACGCTTTTGCCATGAATTTATTGATTGGAAAATTCCATCGTAATCCCAAGAAAGATCGGTTACTGCGGATAGTGCGACTTCTAAATCTTCCCTGCTGCAAACCAGAAAATCTGTCCAGTTCAACCCACAAGCTGAAACATGATAACACCTTTAAATAACTTTTTCTTACATCACGTTTCACACAAACTTCTGCCAAAATCGCCTAGTAAAGAATTGGGAAAATCCAAATCCAGCATAAGCTTTAGACGCTGTTCTTTAGAATTTGCCATTTTGAACTCTGAAAATAAACACAATTACAACCCGACATTCACTTGAAATTCAAGTGAAGGGGAAGTGAAAATTTTTTCTCACTTCAAATTCAAGTGGCGACTGAAGTGAACGTGGATGAATTCACTTGAAATTTAAGTGACTGCCAAGTGAAATGTATATGTCGCACTTGAATGGAAGAAAATCACTGGATCCTTGTTTTTAAGTGAAAAATCATGTGTGTTTTAAGAGTGAAGTCACAGAACTTTTGTTTACAAATATTTTATATTCAAATCAATAAATATTCTGAACTAAAAAGCAAAATTATTAAAAACCAGCTATCCATTGTGGTCAAAAATATTCCCTGTTTCTTCTCGCATCTCAATTGCATGAGGTTCATATTCTGTTGTTTCATAATTTTTTTCTCGTGGTTCAGTCTGGTAGAAGCCCGACTAAAAAGTGTTTGAATTTTGAAACGGGTATATATGTTCATTATGAACATAAATAAAGTATGTATGATTACACAGGAGAACACTATTGATGGTACGTACAGTTGCGTTCAAAAAAGAATGAAATCGCATGAAGCTGCGCACCCACTTCCAACTTTGACAAGCTGCCATTTCTCTCTCGGTTTATATTTTTTCTTGAAAATTTCACACAATCTAGTTCAACTATTCAACTGACACTCCACAAAATTTGAAGTCTTTTTAATGACGAGAAACAAAGATACAGCTTTTCCCGTAAAAAAGGGAAATTTGGAATTGCTTCACTAAATTTGCTGTATCTTTGACAATTTTCATCGAAAAATCTTGAAACTAGGCTCAAAGATGTAAAAATGTTTGATCTAATATCAAGCCAAGTTTCGTCAAAATCGATGAACGTGATCAAAATGGTGCCGGGTTGAAGATGAGGTTCATTGTCGCCTAGCAGATGATTTCATTCTTTTTTGGACGGATGTTTGCATGGAACAATCGTAATCTAAGTATTCTTGGTTTGTTCTTCCACAAAACCAACATTCATTACAAAGAATGTTGTAAATTGATATGAACTTCATCCTTGCTTTGTTAAGAAATAGAAATTGTTCCAACAGGGCTGGTATTGAAACAAAAGAGCAAATTGAATATTCGCTTTAATTGTGGATCAAATTTATATATCGGTATAATTAGCAGGTCATTTCTGAAACTCTGTTTTTCTTATTTTGAAACCCTATTGAAACATTTTCTCTTTCGAAACAAAGTACGAATTGAGTTTTTAGCAATTTACAACATTCTTTGTGATAACTTTTGGTTTTGTGAAAGAAAAAACCAAGAATACATGGATTACGATGTTTTCCATACAAACATCCGTCCTAAAAAGAATGAAATCGTCTGCTGAGCGATAATGAACCTCATTTTCAATCCGGCACCATTTTTGATCACGTTCATCGATTTTGACGAAACTTGGCCTGATATTAGGTCAAACATTTTTACACCTTTGGACCAAATTTCAAGATGTTTTGATGAAAATTGTCAAAGATCCGGAAATTTTGTGAAGCAATTCCAAATTTCCCTTTTTTACGGGAAAAGCTGTATCTTTGTTTCTCGTCATTGAAAAGACTTCAAATTTTGTGGAGTGTCAGTTGAATAGTTGAACTAGATTGTGTGAAATTTTCATGAAAAAATATAAACCAAGAGAGAAATGGCAGCTTGTCAAAGTTGGAAGTGGGTGCGCAGCTTCATGCGATTTCATTCTTTTTTGAACGCAACTGTATGTTTCAACAACTGATATTAGAAGATGATCGATCTCATCACTATTGATCACCCTGCTGTGCCACTTAAACGCCTAAAGATATAGTGTCCAGCTGAACCCTTCAAACACCGCTTGAATGATGCCAAGTTTTCTGTTTTATATTGTTTAAATTCGCGGGAAAAGTTGAAATGGATTATGAATACGAAATAAAATCTCTCTTGTAGTTTCGGACGTCCCACAGAAAAAAAGTTTTTTATTTTTTATCCGCAATAGCCTGGATAAAACATTGGTTCCGTGACCAGGATTGGAAGCTTTCGCCAGGAGTTTGCCACTCTTGCAGCGTTAAGCTACCCCGACCTGTAACCTGTAACATAACTTACCCTCGATCACGCTTGGTCTACTACAATCGACAGTAAGCCGCCGTTAATATCGATCATTAAACACTACCGTATCTCAACCACAGATGACCCGTTTGGCAATCCACCGCAACCCGACAAGAGCCTGCTGTAACGAACCGATTCCGGCTCAAAAATGTCTCCAGCCCTTTATACACTGATCCAGCCCCAGTAACCCGGGAGGGTTGTACTGGTATTCAGGTCCAATACCAGCCACCCGTAGGTATTACGCTACGAATGGTTCGTCTGAGTAAATATGCATCCAGGGATCTCTCAATCCTAGGTCTCAGATGAGCCGGAGTCCAATTTCACCCAGTCCCGAGACAAACAACCTTTGTGCTGGAACGTCGAATTGTCCTACCGATTAACTATGCCATCCACTCCAACTAACATCCACGGCCAGTCATACGTCCGGCCAGCTGGGAACCTGCCGCACTGATCGCCGATCCGTGCCCACTTCGTGTATGTTCAATTGTTCATACTCTGAAGGTAGTGGGCCGTTAACTGTTCACTTTCGTCGAATGTATGTAAAATGTTTCCAAAAGCCAAGAAAAAGTGATGATCCAGATCTCACCCAACCCTTTGGCAACTTTACGTTCCCATACAAATCACGTCCAGTTCCTCTTCAGCCTCGAACGAGACCGGTCGCCTTTTGTGTTCGGTCCTCGTCCTCGACAAAGGCTATTGTTTTTTGAACTAAAAAGTGAGAAGTTGTAGCGGCGCGATGAGCCCATCGCCGGGTGAACCTCCTGATAGGACAATACCTTCATGGATGGATCCACAAAACCTGCACGGAAGACTGTACACAGAAATTTTTTTTGACTATTACGTGTCACTGAAACTACAACCTTTAAAATAAATCAACCTGTAATTAACAAAACCTGTAATTTTAAATTGTTTCTCTTAAAAGTTAAAAAAGATTCATTTATTATTACAGCAAATGTCCTGTAAAAAAGTTGTACACTTAAAATTAAATGTCACGTAATTTGTTTTTCGACCTGTAAAATTACGGTAAATGTCCTGCTCCTTTTTGTTACAGGACATTTGCGTAATTTTACAGGAAATAATTTTTGCTGTGTACTACTTGACCCTGAAAGCAGCAGATGGACATAAACTTCCACAGAACCCGTTCTTAATTGGACGATCCGCGGAACAGAAAGCCGGAGGAAAAATTGATGGCGCGTTTTTCGAAAAGAAGAATGAATGGTACGTACTGAAATGTAGGAGTAAAGATCAAGTTAGAGAACTGGCAAAGTTAACTTGTCTCACCGATGGTACTCCTATAATTGTCGGACGTCACCCAAGTTTAAACCAACGCAAATGTGTCGTTACCTGTCAGGAAGCTGAAGGAATGGAAGAAAAAGAGTTCTTAGCTGAATTGTCGCCCCAAAAAGTGATAGACGTTCGTAGAATCACCAAAACAACGCCCGCAGGAATTATTGATACACTCACGCTGATACTTACTATCAGCAGTACCGTTATTCCAGAGTTCATCCACTTTGGATTTCTCAAAGTACGAACTCGTTTGTACTACCCGCTGCCCCTACTGTGTAGGAATTGTTTGAAGTACGGACACACGAAGAAGAAGTGTACCAGCCCCCTCTCGTGCAGCAAGTGCAACTCGACTAGCCATGATAGTGCGAATTATAAAAATCACCCGTACTGCGGAAACTGCGAAAAAGAAGGCCACTCACCCATCAATCGCGCATGCCCAACTTGGTTAGTAGAAACAGCAGCAATAAAAATCAGCACCGAACAGTACATGCCAATTGCAGCCGCCCGAAAACTGATCCAGCAAACCAACAGCAAACAACCAACGTTCGCCAGCATTGTTAAGACGACGGACGAGCACCAACCGAATAAATGGACAACAGAAAACCGCAACCACCAACCAAACCTAAACAGAACGAAGACAAAATACTACAGCAGCAGCCAACACAACAGAAGCGAACAAATCAACAAACTGCACATCTAAAACCAGCATCTCCCCCTCGGAAAAGGATTACACCTCAACCCTCACCAGCACAATCGTCGGATGAGGCAAATGATCGCACAAAACTAATGGATCCCCCAGTTCCCGATCGAGGGAACAGTTAATATTAAAATCTCCAATTCCCTCTCATCGCCCTCTTCCCTCTCCTTACCCCTTCCAACCTCCACCTAGCCATAAGGAAACCCCTGACCCTCAGCCAACAAACACTTTAGTTAAAAAGTAAACGGCCTAATAAACATATTTTAAATAAAAAAAAAAATATCCAAAATCAAAAAAATAAATTCTAAAGAAATCAATTTCAATTCCATAGAGATACAGCTATAAAAGTAAAAGAGCATGATTTGAAACCTAAAATCAGATTTGCTCAGAACCACAATTCAGTGTCTCTCATTTAATTAAAATCATAGATTAAAATCAAGATTGAGAAAAAAATAACAAATTAAATTCAAATGCAAAATTGACCAACATGAAATTTTCCAGAAAATTTTTGGTGCCTACGTTTGATAATCTGATTTTGGAAGATTAGGCAAAAGTGCACGAATTTCTTTATTGAATTTTTACCTTTTTCTAAATATTTTCGTTTACGTGAAAATCCGCAAGAATTTGATATAATATTGCAGATTTAGAATCAGCGTCCTAAAATTATTCAAAATAAGCTTTTTGATTCTTTGCACATCGAAAAAATTGTTATTTTATTGGCTAGTGCTATTTATTGTAGGAAGCGTTAAAAACTTCCAGGAATTTTTGGACATGCCTGGGTCATCAAAGTAAAATGGACAAGTAAAGCAAACTACGGCTGACCCGCTTACCAGAATATAAGAAATAACCAGTACGTATATTTCTGGATTTGTTCCCATTATTAAAAAAAAACAGAAAGCTCAAATAGGGCTCAACGTTTTGAGCTAGCTTTATCTAAATTGTTTTACTATATTCAGAAAAAAAAATGAACGCAGCTGACTTGTTTTGATGAAAAATCAATAGATATTCTAAGTATTTTTTTTTCATTTTCTTCACTTTTTTTTTTCGAAAAATCGCTGAATCGCTTCTTTGGATTTTGTGTAAAAAAATCGAAATCGAATGTCTATATTTTTCAAGGTTTCAAAAAGTTTGTCCTGATTTGCACACCTTACATAAATACGGAAAAAAAAATCTGCAATGCTCTGTTTAGTAACAGAAATATGCAAAGGAAAAATAATGAATAAATCACTACAATGTTGTACATTTCTACCCCGGGAGGGGGGCCGAGCTGGGAGGGCCCTGGGCAATGCCCCCCCCCTTTTAATCTTACTTTGACCATCACCATGGGCCGGGCATTAAAATAGACCATCCAGCCAGAGTTCACCATGCGTACTTGAAAGCAAATCAAAGCCTGTGAATGTTTTTAAATTTGATAGCGAAATATTAGGCGAGTTTTTGTGTACTTTCTTCCAATTCTACTGTGCGAAGCACGTGATACCGGTTCGAAGTATTTGATTGCAATAATGAGTCTTCATTTAGGAATGAAAAATACAACTAGCCTGTGAGGAATATATGAATGAGAACAGTGGTTTTCAAAATGGTTCCTACCGCCGCTGGGGGGCGTTGAAAGTCTATATAAATATACTATTAATTAGATAAATTTATTAAATTCAGAGTGATTAGTTGAACGATACGATTTCAAACCTTTGATAGCCGTCGGGGAATTGTAACGGGGGATTATAAAATTGAACGTGCATTATCTGGTAATTTCATATCCAACGCATGAAACTTTTTAGTAATGAAATATGAGGGATAAAGTTTTATACAATTCAATTTCATTGGTCAATTTTTAACTCTCGAGTTATTGTTGGTCATCAATGTGTTCAAAATTAGCATTCAATTATGAAAATACTTAAACCGTTAAGTAATTCGAATTCAAACGAATGATAAGTTATCTAAGTAATTTTTCATTGATAACTCTTCACAATAATCAGGGTGGCCACAACTTTTTCATTTTGAAATTCTCGGTTTTAAGTGTGATATAAATTTTTGCTAATCATTTATCATACTGATTCACAAAGGATTGTTTAGTATTGCCGATGATATTCTAAACACGGGGCAGTTATTATCACCATTTTTAGGCATTGTTTGATTTTCTAAACTTATCTTCAATGTTTAAAATACCAATAACCATCAAGATCTTGAAAATAAACTGTTATACATAACTTGATCAGTTCCTTATATCAGTGGATATGTGATTGTATGGACAAGATTCCTTGTTCCTTTGTGAATACAAAAATTCCCCATGATTATGGGGAAACATTTTGAAATTTTTAAAAACCACAAATCGTATCCAGATGCAGTGTTTAGATTCCTGTAGAAATTTTGCCGCTAATAAAAAATGTTACGTAGCAAGAATCGTCGTGAACAGTGTTCATTACTACCCCATATTAATCTTGGTAATTATGAACAGATATAAGAATAAAAAAGAATTATTTTAATTCATGATAACTTTAGTTAACCGTAGGGGAGAGTGGGGTATCGTGGGCCATGGGGAAACGTGGGCCACTTTTAATATCTCAGATGTGTATTGAGATAAAATTCTCAAACCAACTATCATCGTCGTCGCTTTGCCTGAGCATATATTCCTATATGTTGTTGACTGAAATACGCATCATATGCTTCTTTTATTTATCAAGCTAAAAAAAGTTAGAAAAATTAACTTACATAAATAAAAAACACCCGCTAATTTCATCGATGGGGAACCTAAAGTGCATAACAAAAATTTGCTCATACGTTTATGATCTTAGTTTTGTCATGATCTTTCACGTGGAAAAGGAATTTTTGATGAAACATCAATAAGTCACACAAACACAACCAATTTGCAAATCATAGCTTGTGGGGAATCGTGGGCCACGCATCTTGAATCACCTATATTTTTATGTTTTTATACACATTCATAGCTTAAAATAAGTTTTTCCTATCTGTAAAGTTTTCTCATGCCAAATGAAGAGTTATGAAAAATATTTTGTCCATCCTATATAAAAATTTTTGCCAAAACGTTCGTGAGCCAGGTTTTGGAATCTATTCGATCATACACAGCTTTCTTTTTCATTTCATCATCTGAAATTGCTTTAAAATAACGAAATGAATTAAAAAATCACAGGTTTGGGTCAACTCATAAACTTTGCATGTTGTTTGGTCAATTTGGAATTGGTGACCCACGATTCCCCACCATTTTTCAAAATCCAAAAAATATTGCTTTTTTTCAAACAGTCAGAATTTGGGGAGAATGACTTATTAAAAATGAAAAAAAAATACCCTATGATACATTGAAAATGTAGAAAACCATACCATTTTTTATTTTTATTTTATCTTTTATCATCAAGAAGTTAAGGAACAACGAAAAAAAGTGGCCCATGATTCCCCACTCTCCCATACCATTTTCCGAAAAACTTGTCTTCTGTTCAAGCTAAATTTAAAACAAAATTCTTCAGCATTCAGTACAGATTTTTTATATTTAAAAAATCTAAATATTTGCTACAAAAAAAATTTATTCAATTTTTGAATCGATATTTTAATTGTATTTAACGCAAATCAGTGGCAAAAAGTTAACTTTTAGACACTAAAAACATTATAGAAAAGCGATAATTTTTAATTCAAACTGCTTTTTTATCCTGCGAAAAAATCAGTCTACGATCAACTTCATCACACATTTTCAGTCATTTGGCGTAGTCATTGACATGTGGTTATTCGCAAGATTCGCTTGGGTCAATTAATGGATTTTCCAAGTTTGCATAAAATTGTGTATGCCACTCGTAGCAAATCTCGATTTTTTCAGCACTTGACACCTCGGCAAGCCCCGTTGGATAAATTTATCACTCGTGCTAAAAATAAACTTTCTGCAACGTGTTGTAATGAATTAATAATTAGAAAAGGTTTTTCACCAAATGGTTATTCACCAAACATTGTTTTGCATCTTGAATTCTTATTTCGAATGTTTAAAAAAAATATGGGCAACATGTTACAGAGTCTTTATTGAACAGTTTTGAGGATAATTCGACAGCATATTAAAGTTTGAGATATAGACAAAATTTAAAACATTTATTCAATTGAGATTCACTCATTGTTTTTTTTTATTTTACACTAGGGAATTTCAGTATGGAAATGGATAAATATACAAATTGCAGAAGGAATTTAAAATTATGATTCCTTAATTTATAATGATAAAATCAAAAGTAACGAAAATCAACAAAAACAAAAAAAAATATTTTTGATTTTCAAAGCGTAGCAAAATTATATTTTGCAGTTTGAATTGGTTGATACTCGAATTAAACTATCTATACTATTCAAAAATCTGAATTTCAAATCTCATCGATTTTGAGTTCAACATTTTGATACATTGAAATTGCAAGTTTTTAAAGAAATTTAAAAAGGAACAATGTAATCTTTTGTTGTTGTCATAAAAATAAAAAAAAAAAATATATCAAAATCCTCTACTGCAAACGACTTTATATTTGGTTTCGAACTTTTTTTTAAATATTTTTAGCATGATTCAGTACTGTCAAATATTGCAAACTACAAACACTTATAATTTGAAAAAAAAAAACTGATTTCGTACATTATTAAACATTAAAATTACTAAAAAACAGATAAATTTTTTGGGCAAACAAAATATTTCCATCAAAAACAAATCTCAACGTTTTCATTTTTTATTCAGTAGAGGATAAGCGTTGTTATGCAGAAAAATGTGGACTTGATTCCAGTGCAAAAAGTAACAGTTATTTATTCAACAAATATTTTTATGTTGAGTTAATTTCTCGGGGTAAGATAATGACAATTAGATAACTGTTCCGGTTAATAATAGAGTTATAATGTATTTTTAATTGTTTGCTTGGAACACCCCCTGTAGCAGGAAAACAAATCTTCTAAATTTCTTCAAACACATGCTAAGCTTAAACTATTCCAATCATTTATGCAAAAACAAGTAAAAATGTGAACAAATAAGGTTTTAAAAATCAAAGAGACTCAACTACTAAGAGACTTAAATGCAGAATACCTACAGTAAAAACATTATATGTACACATGTTTTCAAATCTGTAAAGCCTTTGTTTCACAAATCGATTGTGCCGTCCTGAATTTGAACTATTTGTCAGATTATGTCAAATCTAGTTCTAGTGAAATTCGATCTTGAAATTTTAAAAATTACCAAGTTTTAAGTAAAATACATTATTGCTAACTAATAAACCGACAACCCTATATAAAAAACAGATTTCGAAACTATTTTGTATCCTCCATCCATCCATAAATTTCCAATTAAACATTAAAAATCTTACCTTTTCGGAACAAAAATCCTTCGGTGGATAAAAACTGCTGTGCCACGAAACTTCACAGTAGAAATGGCGTTTCGTAGGGCTGCATCAGAGATTCGGGAGAGGATTTCAATAATTCACACATATTATGATAAAAAAAATAAGCTCAGATTCGAATAGAAAGTGAGGTGAATTCAGATAAGAGAAACCAGTAGATATCTAATAGAAAAAATACGCTCGAAACCTTTTAGTACTCACCCTGTGACGTTCACTCCCCTTAGTGATGATATCGTCTAAAATACAGGGATGAGTAAAATGCGGCCCTCAAGACCCCTTTTTGCGGCCAAAACTGATTGGAAGCATTAGAGAAACATGTGATATCAAAGAATGCAAGAACATAATCCGTAAATATAATAAATTTCTTGAAAAAGATACAATGGCTCACCGGCAGGAATTTGAACCCGCAAATTTAGAGAAATTTATGATATTTTCGACTTATGGTCTTTTATTCTTTGATATTCCATGTTTCGCTAATACACGCCATCACCTTTGAAAATGTGATTATTTTCAGGTACAAAGATATACCAAGACGAATTCAAAACATAAGATTTGATTTAATTCTCAATTGTTTCAAATTCTAGCAGCGAGTATCAGTTAAGTTTGTCGGTTAAAGAATTTTATTTTCAGGTCTTGGATTTTATAATTGCTAATTAAATTTTTGAGGCATTAAAAAAGTTTGAAATGTTTTGCATCACTACTACCTAAAGGTTCTGTATTCAGTAGAGTGTTTAAAACTTTATTTTTCATTTTTACCGGGTTTCAAGGCCGGATTAAAGGGGGGGGGGGGCAAAAGGGGCAATTGCCCCGGACCCCCCGGCTCAGAGCCCCCCCCCCCCCGAGGGAAAAAAAGTTTTACATTACTTGAATCATACTACTTCAATTTCTACAAATCTATGGAAAGAAATCAAAACTAGAAAATCGGAATTAAAACTTGAAACATAACAAAAGTTTTTCGAGTTAAAGAGGCTCCCTAGAATAAGTAGTGAAGAAGTTCTACCGCATTTTGCGGGATGAAAATGTCGAAATTTTGGTATTGTATTTCAGAATTTTCAATTCTAAATCTGGAAAAAAATATTGTAAACCTAATTTGAAAAAAATAAAGAAGAATATGAGGCAAAACACCTCCAATTTTCATTTTTTTTTTACCGAAACATGCTAGCTCACAGTGCTAAGAGAGAACAGAAAAGCTTTATGATAAACATTTCAGAATTTTACCCGGGCAGTATCCGGGTTAATACCGGGTATCATTATAAATTTTCATTTTTCAATCATTATTATTGAACTTTCCGTTGGTTTATAAATTCTAAACCGTTTTCCCTTCCTTTTTATTGAAAATAAATGCTTAAAAAACTGTAGTTGCTTAAATTGGACCGATCGACAGTACAGACTTTCTTTATTGAATTTCCATCCCAAATTCTGCCTTAGACTTATAATTCGTATTGGAAAATTTTCAACTGATTTAACCCAAAATTTTATCAGCTACTGAAGTAAATACCCTGAATTCAGTATATCATTTTCCAAATGATCATTCTCAAGTTATCATAAAAACGATCTAATAGTTGAATTGCCAATATGATTGAGTAATTTTCTTAACATGAATATTTTTATGATTTGAATCTTATCTTTATCCAGATTCTATTCATTGAGATTTTCAAGTCTTGTGGTGTTTCTTCTGTTAATGTAGTTCATTTTCATGGTTTTTCCAAATTTTGAGAACTCAGGGTCTTTGTTTAAGGTAATTAACTCATTTGGATTCTTTTTTCAATTACCTATAACTGATTATACGATTTAAACATTTAATCTCTAGTCCGATTTGATTTTCAATCAATCATTTTTGCACTTATACCCCTTGAGCTTTGAGAGCATCCAATTATTTTTTTGTCACATAATAACAATTTGATAACCATGTTTTTTTATCTGATGAGAGTCATTTTCATAAACATACTCATAAACGTTTTTTTTTTGTGTTTCGAAGATACTAAATTGAAGTTCACATGTGGGGAAATTTTTGCTTTGGGTCTGATTGTAACTTTGAATCTTGTTTTTTCTCAAAACTTGATTTGAAATTATTATTTAGATTTTAGACATTGAATTTTAGTTCGGAATATAACCTGATATTTATTCTTGAATTCTAAAACTCTTATATCTGTATCTCTGAGTTTAATTATTTTGTTTATTTTTTTTTTAATTTTGTCTTCTATGTTTTAAATCTTCATTATAATTTCCAATTGTCAGGAGGTTAATATTTCCCGATAAAACGAAAATGAGAAAAAAATTTTGCATTTTTCAGCTCATATCAGAGCATTTTTTTTTTCAATTTCTACACTTTTCCGCGATGCTTGCACGTCATTAATTAACAATTTTCATTTGAAGGTACCAAAAACTATCTTCTAGGCTGACAACATGGCTATTTGAAAACTTTATACTGAACTCATCTCCATTTCTTTTACACGAAATGTTTTGTATTCTCTGGGATAGCATTTGAAAAAAAAATCGAATCATAGGGGCCCCCCGAGAAAAATTGCCCCGGGCCCCCCGATGGCTTAATCCGGCCCTGCCGGGATTCCAAGAATTCCCGTGAAAAGGATCGTCAGGTTCCCCGGGAACGCAAAAATGGCTGGGCAATGGACACTCTAAGGACAGCTTTGGCAGTTGATTGATTGAAAAGTACGGTTTTTACACCAACTTTTTTTTACATTTTTCGTGGCCACGATCTTAAGAAATAAAAAAAAATTCATATGAGCAATAGATTGCTTCTAACTTCAGCTTTCTTAAGCATTAAGTGAAAATTGTTTCGAGCACTTGATAACTGCCTTACGTCCTTTTCCCAAAGCATGTTAAAAAAAAATTTACTTTGAATAACTTTGAAATTAATCAATAAAGCACTATTGTTTATAAATCACTAGCTTATCCCATACGAACTCCGTTTCGCTTTCAATTTGGAATATATCATAAATAGTTTGAATGAATGTCAATTCACAGGCATTTTCCAGATGCAATTCCGAATACATTTTTAAGCAATAATTGCAAAAATGTTGAACACGTTATATGTACGATAACTTTTTCTGTCGTTTACTACTAAATTCAATATCAGGAATCAATTGACCGTGCCAAAACACCTACGTTTATGAATTATGGTTTCGATGCGATACAAACTCACGTAATCATTGCAAAGCAAATTCAACAGTTAATACGACCCCCTTTTTTGTCGTTTTATACAAAAATTGAAATCAGAAATCAATTGACCGTTCCAACCCTAATAAACCGTGTATAAATTTCGACTCGATCGTTGCAGATCGGTGGCCTCTGTTCCGAACTTTGATCTCTGGAATCGATTGCCCTTCCTTCAAAACTCCCGTGTGCAAATTTCCAAACCAATCCATTGCATTATAACGTCAATATGACAAAAAAAACAGTAAATAGTTAATATGGACGTCTTCTTTGGCCGACCCCTAACCCGATAGATAATTGGAATCAATTGTTCGTCCTTAATAATTTCTATGTGCAAATTTTCATATCAATCCGATGTATGATAACGTCAATATCACAAAAAATTGATAACGTAATATGGATGACCCCTTTTGCCGGTCCCTTACACAAAATTTGATACCTGGAATCGTTTTCACATCATTCAAAATTCTCGTGTATCAATTTTCATCTGAATCCGATGTATAATAACGTCAATATCGCAAAAAAAGCAGTTAATATGGTCCCTTATACAAAATTTGATACCGGAAATCGATTGCGTATCCCTAAAAATATCCGAGCGCAAATTTTCTTCTCAATCCGATGAATAATAACGTCAATATCACAAAAATATTAAAAGTTGATAAGGACGACCCCTTTTGCCGACCCCTACACTGAATTCGATACCTGGCATCGATTGCTTGTCATTTGAAACTCTCGTGTACCAATTTTCATCTGAATCCGATGTATAATAATGTCAGTATCACCAAAATAGCGAACAGTGAATATGGACGACCCCTTTGGTGGGCCCCTTACACAAAATTTGATACCGGTAATCGATGGCCCGTTCATAAAACCATCCGAGTGCAAATTTTTATCTCAATCCGATGTACACTAACGTCAATATCACACGAATATTGAAAAGGTTTTTGCCGACCCCTGACCCAAAATTCAATTCCTGGAATCGATTTCCCATCTCTCAAAACTCCCATGTGCAAATTTTCATCCTGATCCGACGAAAAATAATGTGAAAAACGTGAAAACAATATTTGCCATGTATGGACGACCCCCTTCAGAAGGGGTCAACCGAAATTCTGAAAACATTTTTCATCATTCCTGGTCCTAATGAGCATCCAAGTCAAATTTCAGCTCTCTAGCTCAAGACGGCTGAGCCTATAGAGGACAAACAAACAAACAAACCCACAGAAATAGCTTTTTATATATATAGATATTTGAATCACGTTCCAAGCTGTTTGAAACTATAAATTTTGTAAAAATCGGTTGAGAAACAAGACAGCTTTAGCGGAAAAAGAGTTAGGAGTCATTAGACTCCCGGCTGAATAAATAAGTATGTACAAAATGTCGGAATATTTAACATAAAACCACATAACTTTTTTCACCAAAATGTTTCTTTCGTTCACAAAGGCTTCATAACAGTTTTAAAATGAACTAGCCTTCAACCGAATTTGATAAAATTATAAATTAAAAAAAAAACCTGCTGATGAGATGCCTCCACTGGATTTAGAAATGCATATGATCAAATTTTGCCTTCCGATTTTCGTTTTTGCTCTTCCGGCCAGCATTAATGGAATACGCATTTCAAAGTGGTAGTTTAAAATTTACAATATTTACAATATTTAAATGCTAAAATGCTGGAAAAAAGGCAAACAATCTGTATAATCAAGGGATAAATGTTAATACGCACATGTAAAGTGCTTGATGAAATCACCAATATATTTTTATTTGTTTGTTTAATATGCACTCATATTTCATTACCATTTACAACATATCTTAGGAAAAGTCGAAAAATAAATTCAATTTGAGAAAAGCTTCGCGGTCACACAAATGGGTCTTTTACTCATCCCTGTATTTTAGATAATATCATCACTAAGCGAAGTGAACGTCACAGAGTGAGTACTAGAAGGTTTCCAGATTATTTTTTCTAGTGTATATCTACTGGTTTATTTTATCTGAATTCATCTCACTTTAAATTTCAATCTGAGCTGATTTTTTTTATCATAATATGCGTGAGTTTTGAAATCCTCTCCCGTATCTCTGGTGCAGTCCTACGATGATTGGGAATTTGAATTCTTTTAAACCAACCGACTTTTTTTTTATTTGTATTGCGTATATACATACTACACGACTCATGCCTAAGCCCAATAATGAGATCTTACTTTTTTGGATGTGTTCTATAGAACAATGGCATTGTATTGTGGTATTGTTTGCTGTAATCAATCTATTTTTAGAACTCGAGTCTACTTTATCGGTAGCTATTATTTGTAGTCTATTTGGCTATGTGCCCTATCTTCTTCTGATAACTCCGTGGAGTTTACAATTTTGTCATTCGATAGCATCATTATCATGATTGTGATTTCTTCTTATCATATGGGTGAGGCCCGATTGTTTTTCTTGTGTTTATACTCCGAGGGAGTTCACAATTTTTTTGGTTTTTTGGTCGAAACCTTTATCTAATTCTGTATTACGCATAAGAATTTTTAATTTCTTGTTTCGTCCGAAGACAAAATTATTCATGTGGTTTTGCCCGAAGACCTTTATTCTTATTTTTATTTGGTCTATTGTGATGTTTTGTGGTTAAACTGCTTACATCTCGGCTCGGCTCTTATCCTAGGCAGGGCAGGATTAAGCCATCGGGGGCATGCGCATTCCTATTATAATCCCGATCAATCCCTCCCACCCAAACGGGAAAAAACCGTTACAAAATACACGAAAGCGAAAATTTAGAATTTTTCCTTGCCGGTAGACTCTTGAATTTTCAAAATTTTTCACTTCGTGGGAATGGTAACCAAACCGAAGAGGTTATTCGAAATAGAGTTGAAGTAAGAAATTCAAAATTTAGGCAATTTCATCTTTGGTGTAATCAATTTTCCGATAGGCACTTTAAAAGCGTACGACTTCTACTGGCAGTCTCACTTTCTATTCTTCTTTTTAACATTGTAATCATAACTTAGCATTATTCCACTAAAACCGGTGTTTTTCGCTTCAAAACTCATGGAAGTTATTTTTATAGTTATATACCACGTCAGTTCGACAAAAAACTTTATCGTTCACTAGCTGACCCGGTGTGCTTTGCTACACCTTTCAAAATCAAATGATATTTTCAGAAATTATTCAAATTTATATTGTTTTCTTTGCATTATTTTAAATCAAATTATAACATAATTCATAAGCAACCGATAAAAAAGGAGAGCTGCAGCTGGAGTTTCGAATTGTAACTCAAAGATAACTTAAACTTATATTCTGAATCTTGCTCTATAAATTTGTGTTAAAGATCTGATAAATTTAATCTGTCTGGTTGGTCTCAAATTAATCGTACGCAAACAATCTAACATATAAAATACGGTTGTTTTAGCTTGATATGTTCTGGATTTATGCTAAAAACTGATAAGAGAGCCTCATCTTTCTGATGATCATACCCATTTCGTTCCCAAAAATCCTCCTATATCAAATATAGCTCCATGGGTTGATAAGTTTTTAAGCTTTACAACAAAATGTATATGGAGCCTCCTGCTTTCCTCCCCCTTTCTATACTTTAAAGCGTAAGGGTCTATAACAATCGTTGAAACATATCTCGTAACCTAGTAACTTTCCATGCCATATTTGTTTCCATTTGTTGGCTTCGTCAGCATAAATTGAGAACTTATGCTAAAAAAATTGTATTGGACTCACCTCCCTCCTCCTATGTACTTACTCACTGAAAGGAGGATGGTGTGTCAGATAATTATATAATGATACAAAAATGATTTACGATGTTAAGATTTGTCCATTTCTCAGATTTTGTAAAAAATAAAGTTGAATGTAAGCCTCTTCTTCCTTTCCTGTATTCCCAATTCTATCATCCTACTGCAAGAAAGGAATTGTTTCACATAGAAAAAGTATTTTTCGTACTCAAATACTTTTTGATGCCAAATTTGGTTGCATTGCTCGATTAATTCTCGAGTTATGCAAAAAAAATGTATGGAAGCCCCCTTTCCCCCTTTATATCTTTCCGCTGAAAAAAAAAGGTGGGGCTTCAATTTATAATAGAAACATTTCTCATATCCAAATACCCTCACATGCCAAATATGGTTCAATTTGCTCGATCAACTTTCCAGTTATACTGAAAATTGTAAGGGAGACCTCTCTTCCCCCTTTTCATCCACCTCTTTGAAGGAGTAAGGGATACCAAATATTCATAGAAGCATTTCTCGTACCCAAATATCGTTCTTTGCCAAATTTGGTTCCATTAGCTGTTGTAGTACTAGAGTTATGCAATAAAAATTGTATGAAACTCCCCTCCCTCTTTCCTTTTTCACCGCTGGAAGAAGGAAGGGGTCTCAAACATTCATTAGAACATGTCACGTTCCCAAATACCCGCCCATGCCAAACTTGGTTCCAGTAGCTTAATTAGTTTTTGAGTTATGTAAAAAACTATAAAAGAGGCCCCCCCCCCCTTATATCACCCCTTCTGGAAAGAAGGAGGGGTCTCAAATAATCATAGAAATATTGTTCGTATCCAAATACCCTCCCATGCCAAATTTGGTTCCATTTGCTTTATCAGTTTTTGAGTTATGTAAAAATTATGAAGGAGGCCCCCCGTTTCTTCTGGAAAAAGAGAGGGGTCTCAAATAATCATTGAAATATTTTTCGTATCCAAATAACTTCCCGTGCCAAATTTGGTCCCATTATCTTGATTAGTTTTCGAGTTATATGAAAAATTGTAAGGTAGCCCCCCTCCCCCTTCCTATCACCCCACTGAGAGGAGGGAGGGGTACCTAATATTCATTGAAATATTCCCCGTTCCCAAATACCACCCCATGCCAAATTTCATACCATTTGCTTGATTATTTCTCGAGTTATGCCAAAAATTGCCTTTTGTTTGAAAGGCCCCCCCCCCCTTCCTGTCAGGGGGAGGGGTCCCAAATCACAATAGGAACCTTTCCCGGCCTCCAATACCCTCACCTGTCAAGTTTCACGTAAATCGGTTCAGTAGTTTCTGAGTCTATAGGGAACAGACAGAAAGACAGACAGACAGACAGAAATTCATTTTTATATATATAGATAAACATGTTTTATAATTTTTTTTATCAAAATTTGCATAATCACATGGGCTAAATAGCTTAATTTCAGTCCTTTTCCGGTAGCAAAAATTTAACATATTTATCGTTTTGTTGTCGTTTTTCCCTACCCCGCCTTTCGTCGGGGTTCAAATATTTTGCTTCTTTTTTTCAATATAACCTTTGAATTAATATCAATTCTGAATTTATTCATACACTTTCGTTTGCAAGTTTCGATTTTGACAAAAAGCATATCAAACCCCCATTAAACTTCTAAGTACAATAAAAGTACTTAAACAATTTCAAAAGAAGATGCATTTAGATTTGACACCACAGAAGTAATAAAAATATCCACAACACAAAAGCCCTTGCTCAAATTTTTACCAACTATTCGATTAATTAAAATTAACACAAATCGAACGTATGTGGTATTAAAAACCGGTAAAAGATACTTCGAGGAACATGCAAATACGGTAGTGAGCGCACAGAAAGCCATTTGCTACCGCACAAAAAAAAAACAAAGTTCCTGGTGAAGCTGTTTATTTTGAAACATTTTTAAATGGAGATGAAGAGCTATTTTTCCACTTGTCGTTATTTTCTCTGGTGTACCTGACATATAATTTGAGCAAATCAAACCAATATTCAGAAAAAAAATATCATGCAGTGAACAAAATAAGAATAGCAGCACTATGTGTTTTGATTGTTAAAACATGAATGATTGAAAATTACGAAATTTTTCTTCCCAGTTTGGTTTTGAATTGCTTAACGGATAAATCAAGCATAAGTATGAAGAAATCAAGCAGTTTGATAAAGTTTTATGTACCTATGTATGTATGTATGTAGATAATCCACCATGGGTGCACGGATTCACCGCAGTTTCGCCAACGTATGCGCTAAATTGCATTCTTTAGATTTTAAGTTCGGCCAATCTTCAATGCAAATTAGCACATACCCGACACCATGGCTTCGTGTGAACTGTCATGTAATGTATGAATTTCGTGTATGTGTATGTCTTATTTGTAGAACGAGCAAACAGTTTCGCAACCGTGTAAAATTCATAACATTCTCAATGTTATGTATCTTCGACAGGTATTCCACATGCGTGTAGATACCTGCCCAGCTGGCAACTGATTGAACCTCACCTTTATGCCTGAATAAATAAAAAAGTGATGATACAGTCCACATTTCTTACAGTGCACTTTGTGTCATAAATTTGCTATAATATCCACACCATCAACACACATACTTTTGTTACCAAGTCAGTTGAAATAGAACTCTCGTTAAGATCACACGCGCGTCTTTTTACTCGTCACCAAACCATCCGAAAATCCATTATCCAAACCAGTGCATTTATCCTAAATCTACAATGCCCAACTTACCTCAAGACACACTAAGCTTACCATTAGCTGAAATCTACCTTAATCAGTATCATAACCATATTTTTTTCAATCCGTTCTAAAATATTTTTTTTTTAAAGTATTATAACATTGCGATGCAAAATATTTGAAACCAAATATCGAAAATGATAGATTCATTGTAAGTACAAAAAACTAAAAGCAGTAAACATGACCACGTCCTGCTAATAATAATTCAAGAAAATTGTATTGTTAAAATAAATGAATAAACAAATTGTTATAATAAATGTTTCCATTATGTTGGCGATGTACATTAGGATGTCCCAAAATTGCATAACTTCTGGGAATCTGGGGGCTCATCCTCCAAATGGTAGATTAGGATGTGCAGAACAAACTTCTGTATGGGGCCGACTAAAAAAAATCATGTTTAGAGGTTCCGCAAGCGCGATCTTTGAAAAAAGTCCACTTTCAAAAGATTTGATTTTTAATAAATTCTGGATCCAAAAATTTTCATAAAATAAATATATATTTGATATTTTTAAATTTTGTTTGAGTTGAATACTACATGTGAAAAATGAAAAATGAATCAAATTTGTATCAAAATGCAAAACAAGCAAGCTATTTCCAAGAAAAAAAATTTTTTTTGGTCCAAAAATCTTGTATTCAACTGACCAAAATGTGCACCAAGCGTAAAATATTTTTGATACCACTGCCATCAAAAGATGCGGATTTTTGTGCACTTAAACTTTGCTGAACAAAACATGTTGTTTGTATCATCGTGTGAAGAACTATTCACGGTTTAATCCTCAATAAAAATCAAAATTTAGGATATTTGTTATTTAATTTATTAAATTTGTCTCAATAAATACCTACTTTAAAATCAAAATACTTGCAAAAAAAGAATTTGATGGTTTAAGGGAGTCATCAGAAGGCCATATGCCAAATTTGAGCGGAATCGGACAACAGGGAGGTGTTGCACTGAATCTCAAGTGTAAAAGGGATTCTGAGACATAGTGTTCTGAAGAAGCATCAAAAACTGGTTTTTCATCATACATTTTTTTTTCCTTACCAATGGATTGCTTGATTATGTTAGTTTTATTAAAATTTAAATTAAGACTAACATTTCACCTGAAGACTGCAACTCGATTGGACTTAAAACAAAAAAGTTATGGCTGTTCAAAGATTGTATTTTGGTTACAAATTATCCTGTAAAACGTAATGAGTAAAATGTACTCATTGTGTGTTCAACGACAATTTGCCACAAAAATACAATCTTTGAACAGCCATAACTTTTTTGATTTAAGTCCAATCGAGTTGTAGTCTTCAGGTGAAATGTTAGTCTTAATTAAATTTTAATAAAGTTTTCATAATCAAGCAATCCATTGGTAAGGAAAAAATGTATGATGAAAAACCTTTTTTTTATGCTTCTTTAGAACACTTTGTCTCAGAATCCCTTTCACACTTGAGATTCAGTGCAACCCCTTCCTGTTGTCCGATTCCGCTCAAATTTGGCATATGGCCTTCTGATGACTCCCTTAAACCATCAAAGTCTTTTTTTTGCAAGTATTTTGATTTTAAAGTAGGTATTTATTAAGACAAATTTAATAAATTAAATAAAAAATATCCTAAATTTCGATTTTAATTGAGGATTAAACCGTGAATAGCTCTTCACACGATGATACAAACAACATGTTTTGTTCAGCAAAGTTTAAGTGCACAAAAATCCGCATCTTTTGATGGCAGTGGTATTAAAAATATTTTACGCTTGGTACACATTTTGGTCAGTTGAACACAAGATGTTTGAACCAAAAAAATTTTTTTCTTGGAAATAGCTTGCTTGTTTTACATTTTGATACAAATTTGATTCATTTTTCATTTTTCACGTGTAGTATTCAACTCAAACAAAATTTAAAAAATATAAAATATTTAAATTTTATGAAAATTTTGGGATCCAGAATTTATTAAAAATCAAATCTTTTGAAAGTGGACTTTTTTCAAAGATCGCGCTTGCGGAACCTCTAAACATGATTTTTTTTAGTCGGCCCCATACAGAAGTTTGTTCTGCACATCCTAATCTACCATTTGAAGGTTGAGCCCCCAGATTCCCAGAAGTTATGCAATTTTGGGACACCCTAATGTACAATGTACATGCTATAGGAAATAAAAAATTAAATTACATGGAATTTAGACGTTAATTGCGATATAAATAAAAAGTAAACAGTGAGATGCGAGGAAAGAGAATCTGCACAATTTCTAAGTATACTCATAACTGAAGCTGTAAATTCCATGAATATCTGAAAATAAAAGAATCCAGTGCTGAGGTGAATATTTCAGGCGATGTCCAAGTCGATAGCTGGAAATTGAGTTAATCGCCATATTTTATCATGAAAAATAAAAAAAAATCCATCAACAAGCTATACAAAACCATGAGCGGCTCGAACTCACATCAGGAGGACTAAAATTGGCGTCCCATATTTTTGAAAAATGAAGATCCTTACCGATGTTCCTAAAATATTGTATGTAAAACAAATTTGCCGCTGCATGTAAAAAAGCCTAGTGTGGACTTGAATTGATCGTTAAAATAGTAAAAATATTATATATTAATATAAATATAATTGTTAAAGCAGAGATTTGGGTTTTAATGAGCTCTTAAGTTGAGCATACTCAAGAAAAATTATTATTGGGATGGTTCTAAGAAAATTATACATGTGAAATTTAAAAAATGGTTAAGTGAATATGTATAAAAAAATATTGAATAATGCTTTTTCAACCAATCACGTATGTTCATGACAATAACCTGAAAGAGTAATTTTCGAGTATAAATTTTGAAATGAAGTATTAATTAATGATATAACCATGAGAGAAAACCTATAATCTAGAGAATGTTTTATGATCGAAATTTCAAATTATATAGATAAATTTAAACAAGATAAAAGTAAGAAGATAACCAATTATCTAACATTAGTTAGTAAGCTTTTGATCAGCAAATGGTAGTCTTCCGTTTGTAGCGCAGCCAAAAGCAGCAGGTTACTGGCTATCGATATCATTTGACGAAGCAATATAAGACGAATGTTAATTGAAAATGAATTCATGAGAAATTTTTGTTATTTTTTCGTGAATTTCTGCTGAAATTAGGTTATGAGAAATTAGTCATAATTATTGTTCAACACTCGCGCCCTTCAGTAAATGATAATGATTGATTATTAACAAGCTATGCAAATGAATGGTAAAGCCTTTTTACTACGATTACTTGTGCTGGTTAACAAGAAAAAAAATGACCGAAGGCTTCATTCCTTCAGTCGAATGCCTTTAATTTATTGAAATTTACATGCAGGTAGACCAAACGTTAAAAATACTCAATGGATGGATAACAACTCCTTAAATCACTTTAAGTTATACATATATCGAAAAAAATCTGTCTACCTTAGCACCAACATATTTGAGTAACGATTTACTGTACAATATTAAAAAAAATATTTTTCTCTTATGATACGGAGAGCATAATAGCTCACTTAACCTTTGCATACCAGCTAAATTTTCTATGGTTAAAACATTTGTATATCTCAACCCTATTTGAAACTTGATAAGATTATGCTCCAAAAAAAAAAAAAACATGAGTTAATATTTTTGATTCAACATGAATAAAGTAAACAAGTAAAGTTATGTTTTATGTGAAATGATGTTTTATATTGCTGCATCGATTATTTACACACGAAAATAAATAATATTATGTAATTTTTCATGAAGAATCTTTAAAACTATTATACGTTCATACACATGCAATTAATTGACAAAAAAATGTGGAAATAAGTTTTATACCAGGCGGAATCACCCGTAGCACGAAGTGAACAATTACTCGATCCGAATGTCAAATTTGGAACTCGCCGTATCTATTCGAAGTCGTAGCAATTATCCTACTACACCTATTACGTGTCTTTTACGCAAATTTAGTTGAAATGATTCCTAACAGCAACGTTCTATCGGGCACATGAAAACATTAGCAACCGACGTTTAGCTAAATAAACAAAGTGCCCACCAGAATAAAATGGGAAAGAACAGTAAAGAAAAAAAAAACACTAGGTATAACTGGTGATGAATTTTGAAAAATCAGCGATTGCTGCGATCAAACCATCGTGTGAGTGGAGTAGAGAAAAAAAAAAATGAAGCGTTTAAATGGCAGGTTGCTCTTTCCGTATTCTTCTAAGTTCATTAAAATATTTCGTGTCCATCTTCTACCAAATAGTTCACAAATCTTTAGAAAACATTTTTTCAGAAGCTCGAATAAGGAAATGAAAAGTGAAAAATTTCAAAAAAATATTAAGGAACGAGCTCACCGGATTCTCCGTTTCGTTGAATTCCGTCGCTCGCGCGCTTTGGTGGCTTCTGCTTTGCTTGCAATCGAATGGCCTCAGCATCCGATTTTTTTACAATTCTTGCACACATTTCAACACAACTTTGTTTCATTAATCACTATGCTTCTCAAATAGATTAGAAGAATAGAAGAATCATCATTTAGCACATGATGAACATAGTTTATGCTTTCTTTCCCATTCTGTTGTACTTTATTTAATTTTCACATGAGAAGCAACCATAAGAGACCGAGAAAGATACAATTAAAAAAAACCTTCAGCCACAAATCACACGAGTACTTTTTAATTCAACAGAACCAATTCTTTAATTTTTGTAAATTTCCAGCAGTTTTGAAAGTTTTATAGCTCAAATACCTCATTCCTTAACGCTAGAGGAGCATCTCTTAAAACCCCCTTTTAATACCTTTGAAAACCTTTGGAATACCTGAAAACTCCTCAAAATGCAGTTGTTATTCAAATCATTCGTAGAAGCATTATTATTCACTTTAACACAGTAAATTTTTAAAATTAATTTTGTTTTTGTTGAAAAACTGAAGTGGTACTATTCTTATTTCGAACCTCTTTTTTCACATTTTTGGTTCTCAACGCCAATTGCTACGTCCAAAAAAGTAAACTTACGCTTATTATATCCGTTGAGCAATTCAAAACCAAACTGTAGAAGGAAGTTTTCGTAATTTCGCTCACTGTAGCTGCCAATTCTAATAGCTCGTGGTTGCTGTTTTTTGTAGTTTAAACATTTAGAAAATCGAAGGAAAATTATGAAGTCAGTGTCAAATTCAAAATATTCTAACAAAACTTTTTTTTAGATTAAAAAGAAATACCTTAATTTTAAAATTTGATTTCGAATTCATTATCAGCCGTCATCGAAAAATTAGCTTTAAAACTCCAAAATGAATTATCTCACAAAATGCATATATATTTTAAATTTAATAAATATATATTTTCAATATTGCTTCCGTACTCGGATGGGTTTTTATATTCACACCAATCGAATTGTCAATATTGTTTATAGATCATTCATACAACGGAAATTTCATATTTTATTCCAATTTGAAATCTGAAAAAATAGTTGATTATTTCAATTGCAATTGATTACAACCTTACATTAAGAACAATATAAACTATTTTCAAACTGCGACCCTGGAGGATGGAGATGGAGATGGATCTTGACTCAAACATTCAGTCAGCGAAACTTTTTTGTAGAGAAATGAATCCAACTGTGTTAAATAGATGAAATTTCAGGAAATAGTTAAGATGAAAATCGATATTTAAAAACATGCGAAAAAAGGCCTTGTCTGCCTGTTATAGATAGGACTTGAAACCACATCTTGCGCCTCTCCGGGGCCCTTGTATAAACATTCCACTTCAGGAGACAACCTGGCGTATAAAAGTTGTACTGGTCGAGTGTCGAAGTCTATTGGAATGAAGGAAATTGTTCTCCTATGTGATCATTATCATTTTCGTGGTTTATTTCTATTCCCATCATTTCATCTTACGGTAGTTGGACTCAAATTTGGACATTTTAAGCACGGCAAGATTTGCATTTCCTTCTCATATACTGCACAGGTTGTCAGTTATGATGAGAAATTATGCGTTTGCCGTATTTGAAAATTATCTAAGCCAAGTTCGGTGTTTGGCACCGCCTTATTACTAATTTTGAACTGAAAACATAGTTTTGTTAGAATATTTTGAATTTGATACTGATTTCATGATTTTCCTTCGATTTTCAAAATATTTAAACTACAAAAAAACATATTAAGCCACTACGAGGTATAAGAATTGGCAGCTATGATATTTTTTTCTGACTATTGGTTTGATTTGCTCAAAATATTGTAAGTTACAGAAAAGATACTTAGTGGAAAAATAGATCTTTATCTCCATTTGAAAATGTTTCAAAATAAACAGCTTCACCAGGAACTTTTTAGTTTTGTGTGCGGTAGCAAATGCATGTTCCTCGAAGTATCTTTTACTGGTTTCTAAAACCATATACGTTCGATCTGTGTTAATTTTGATTAATCGAATAGTTGGTGAAAAATGTGAACAAGGGCTTTTGTGTTGTGGACATTTTTTACTTTTATTGTACTAAGAAGTTTAAAGGGGGGTTTGAGATGCATTTTTTAAAATCGGAACTTGCAATCAGAAGTGTATGAATAAATTCAGAATTGATATTGATTCAAAGGTTAAAATGAAGAAAAAAAGAGAAAATCCCTCATTTCAAAATTTTAAAATACTCTATTTATAACATGTTTAACTGGCAATGATACAATTAAACGGAGAAATAATTAATAAAAAATCTTTTGCCTCTCTGTGTTATACATGTTTGTTTTTAATTTGTTACTTTATGACAAAAGAAAGCAAAAAAATAATTGTATTTACTATCTAAAATTCTAGTCGTTATTTCAACCACTTCAGAATGTTTCAAATTATGTTTATCTTTAACATCCCATACTAATGACAACTATTTGACAAGAAGTTTTCAAAAGCTACATCAACCTACCCTCAAGCATCAAAGCATGAGAGAACTGGTAATGCACCTTATTTTCGAAAAATTATAATTAGGGTAGCGTCAGAGTTTTCCGATCTAAGTAGCTATGGACAGTTAGATTAAGGTTGACAGAATTTTTTTAGCACGTATCTGGGCTGGACAATGGATTTCAAAATTTTCGACCAAAAATCCGGGCAATATCCAAATTTTATATTAAATGGCTGGGATTCGACCAAACCGAACTGAGTGCCATGAGAAAAATTTGAAACAACAGAAATTAATTCTCTTGTAATTCATACACTAGATCGAAAAGGCGAATACTTTTAATTGAAATGAATTCATTCGATTATAAACTATCGAATCTGATTGATAACATTATATCTTCTGTCTCTAGATGAAAATGTTGAGTTCGGTCTGGTCGACCAAATATCCGAGCAATCCCGAATAAAACCGAGCAATTTGACAACCTGATGCTAGGTCTAAAACAAACACCATTCAGGAGTTATTTTGTTGTTTAAATTATCCTATGCAAGGTAGAAAAGAAGATATTCGAACCCCGTCGGAAGGCGGGGTTGAAAAAAAAACGACAACAAAACGATAAATATGTGCAATATTTGCAACCAAAAAAGTACTGAAATCAAGCTATTTAGCCCATGTGATTATGAAAATTTTGATAAAAAAAAAATTATAAAACATGTTTATGAACGATACAGTTTTTCGTCGAAATCAAATGGTTTATATATAAAAAAATTAACTTAACTAGAATTTTTAGCGAAAAAAATCGGTTTTCGAGGAATAACACTAAGTTATGATTACAATGTTAATAGAAAGAATAGAAAGTGGGACTGACAGTAGAAGTCATACGTTTTTAATGAGCCTATTGGAAATTGATTACATCAATGAATAATTCGCCTGCAATTTGAATTTTTTACTTAAACGCTATTCCAAATAACCTCTTCGGGTTGGTAAACATTCCCACGAAGTGGAAAGTTTTGAAAATTCAAGAGTCTACCAACAAAGAAAAATTCTAATTTTTTTTTAGAAGTTTTAGCGCTTTCGTGTATTTTGAAACGGTTTTTTCCCGTTTAAGGAATAATAGAAATGCGCATGCCACCGATGGTTTAATCCTGCTCTGCCTAAGATAAGAGCCGAGTATGGAAGCAGTTGAATTCCAAAACTTTACAATTAGCCAAATAAAAAACAAAATAAAGGTCTTTGGACAAAACCACAAGAAAAAGTATGTCTTCGGACGAAACAAGAAATTTTAAATTCTTATGCGTAAAACAGAATCAGCTCAAGGCTTCAACCAAGAAACCAGAACAATTGTTAACTTCTTCGGAATATATACACAAGAAAAACAATCGGGCTTCACACATATAATAAGAAGAAATCACTATCATGATAATGATGCTATCGAATGACAAAATTGTAAACTCCACGGAGTAATGCATGAGTCTTCTAATAGGTATACGCAAAACAAATGAAAAAGTTGGATGGTTGAAGAGAATTTAAAGTCCCAATGGCTTATCCGGCTTATCGTAGAGCTGCACCAGAGATACGGGAGAGGATTTCGAAACTCACGCATATTATGATAAAAAAAATCAGCTCAGATTCAAAAGAATGTGAGGTGATTTCAGATTAACGGAAAAAATGTGCTTACTAGAAAAAAATAATTTCGAAACCTTTTAGTACTCACTACTCTGTGACGTTCACTCCCCTTAGTGATGAACTAAAATACAGGGTTGAGTAAAAGACCCATTTGAAGCTTTTCTAAAAATGAATTTATTTTTCGACTTCTCCTTAGATATGTTGTCAATTATAATGAAATACTTGAGGATATTAAACAAAAAAATGATACTTTACTTGTGCGTGTCTACATTTGTTCCTTGATCATTCCAATTGTTGACCATTTTTCTAGCATTAATTGTATTATTTTAAAGGCAATATCATAGTGAATAACGTAATATAAATTTAAGTTTGTCTTATACAGATTATTTTAATTTTGAACTATCACTTTGAGATGCGAACTCCTTCAATGCTGGTCAAAAGAGCAAAACGAAAATCGAAAGGCTACAGATGACCATAGGCATTTCTAAATCCAGCGGAGGAGACTTATTTTTCGCTGATATAATAAATATTAGTCAATTATTTTTTTGAAAATATTGTTTTTTTTTATTAAATTTGATTGGAAGGCTAGTTTCTGTTAAAACTGTTATGAAGCTTATGTATGCAATTTAAGATTTCAGTATCAAAGCTCCGGAGAAAAATTTTAAGCTCTTGAAAAAACATTATCTGTAATTTTGTGATTTGATCTATAAAGTCAGTAACGGTTGTCTGTGGTGCTTTATTCATAATAGCCATGAAAAAGTCATGTCATTAATCGACGAAATTAGTAATTTTTCTTGAAAATTTGCAATCCACATAACCAATCTCAAAGGGTTTTTACTAAACAGATCTATAAAAAAAAATGAATTGAACCAACGGTTTAATGAGGAATATTAAATAAAAAATACAGTTTTTTCACAGAGAAAAAAGGATAATATTTCCAATTTATCCACATATATTCAATCATATATCTGATTATTTTTTATCGGCTAACTATAATTATTAAAATTTCAACAATACGTATAATAGACAATCTGATTGATTTTGTACATTCAACAATGTATATAATACATTCAACTATAGTTGTATGATTAATTTTGTGCGTTCAACTATAAATATAATAGATTCAACTATAATGCACGATTGATGTCATACATTCAACAATAATTATAGTAGAATCAACTATAATTATATGATTAATTTAATTATAAATATGATAGATTCAACTATAATAATAAAATTGATTTAATTATAAATATGATATATTCAATTTTAGATTTAAGATGTTAGATAGATTCAATTTAGTTTCTATGATTGGTTCACTGAGATCAAATATAAATATTGTTCATTTAATTTCTGTGTATATTGGAAGTTATCATATCTGAAGCACTTTTTCGGAATAATTTTATTTCAACGGTTTATTTTTATTTTTCCCAATTCCAGGAACTGTCGGCCTTCTACACGATCGCTGCCAGGAACTGGTAGAGGAAAACCGGAGAGCGCTTGCGTTTTGCCACTGATGTCAGGAACTATCGGCTGAGTTTTAAAAACAGCGATATGATCGCTACAGGGAACACGTATTGAGTCCCACATTTGCTATTTTTTTGTTTTTGCTGATGAACACTATAGTATTCAAGTAACACACAATCTATCATTACAATATAGTTTAAATTACTATATTTATGGTTCAATACCTAGAATCAATCATACATTTGTAGTTAAATCTATCATATTTACAATTGAATCAATTTTACTACTACAGTTGAATCTATTATATTTATAGTTGAATGTCTAAAATCAATCATGCAATTGTAGTTGAATCTATCATATCTACAGTTGAATCAATTATACCATTACAATTGAATCTATTATATTCATAGTTCATTGCATAAGGTCAATCAGCAGTTTGTAGTTGAATCTATTGTATTTATGGTTGAATGCATAAAATAAATCATACAGTTGAATGCACTATATTGATAGTTGATTGCGTAAAGACAATTAGAAGTTTGTTGTTGAACCTATTTTATAAGTAGTTGAATACAAAAAAAAACGACTGCATTTCGATTATTGGCTATATCCATTATTAGCTAAAATAATTGAAACAACTGTCGTCTTTTTTCTCCGTGTTATATAAAAAAAAGCGTAACAAACGATGTCTCTGTTTGGAAAAAGAAAGGTTTGAAAGTAATTTCAATAAAATTTTAATTCAAATTATTCAAAATTGATCATTTAAACTATTTATGATTTAATGACATGTCTTATCATATTCACTGGTATTTAAACAGCTTGGAATGGAATGGAATATTATTCCTAAACCATATCCAGCTTTAATGATTTATTTCAAAGTTATTCGAAGTCAAAAATAATTTTTCCAAAAAAACATGCTTTGGGAAAAGCCCGTAAGTCAGTTATTCAGTGCTCAAAACAATTTTCACTATAAATTTTTTGATTTTTTTTATTTATTAAGATCATGGCCACGAAAAATGTAAAAAGTGGTGTAAAAACCGTTCTTTTCAATCAATCAACCACCGAAGCTTTGCTTAGAGTGTCCATTTCCCGGTCAGCTTTGCGTTCTCGGGAATCGGGAAATCTGACGATCCTTTCCCATGAATTCTTGGGATCCCGGGAAAAACTGAAAATGAAGTTTTTAACACTCTACTGCATATAAAACCTTACCTATATGGCATTTTTAAATTTTTAAGTAGTAGTAATGCAAAACATTTCAAACTTTTTTAATGCCCCAAAAATTCAATCAGCAATTATAAAACCCAAAAGCCAAAAATAAAATTCTTCAACCGAAAAACTTGACTGATACTCGCTCCTAGAATTTGAAATAATTAAGAATGGTTTTGCACTTTCGATAGATATTGGTTAGCTAGACTTTAGGTTTATTCATCAAATCTCATAAATTTTCAGATAGTTATTCTTTTGATAAAAATATGTCATTTCTGTGCCGGTAATATCGCAACTATCAACAGTTTTCGAAACAGAAGTTTCAAATGATGAGTGTTACTAAAAAGTTGATTCAGATTCTTTTCACAGCGTGTCTTTTTATTGAATTGTTTGGTTTTATAGATTCTTTGTCGTCACTTTTACACCAAGTTGCCGAACAAAAAAACATTAGGTGGTATGAATAAAAAAATAGCAATTGCTTCGATAGCTTTTACTTAGCTCGAACTTTATAATGGCAAAATTTAAATGCATTTGCTCACCTACATATGAAAAAGCAAAGTAAAACATTTACTTTCAACCAGCTCCGGATTAAAAATATGCATGGCATTCGAAGTAATTGACTCACAAAACTGCTCGAAAATAGCAAAAGCAATTACTAGAGTTTTATTCATATCAGCCATTATTATCATATTTAAAGTATTTATCAGTAAAACAAAAATGTTTGATTAAAAGCCACACATCAAGGTTGAACTATCAATTTCCTTGCTCAATCTTATCCATTTTTCCAATTAAATTTATGTTAAGTTTAAGTACTCTGTTTAGCACCTTTTATAGGCTTTGGGAATTCCTGGGCCTTTTATGCATTTCCCAGGACTCTGGAATTAAAGATTTTTTTTTATTTCCGTGAATTTGCGTTCACTTTAGCTGTCCAAGTCACAGTAGAAATGTTTTAGACAATAAATTGGGAAGTTAACGTAATTTGTAACATTTTGGCATCTTTAGATTTATATAACACGATACACAGAATTTTTTAACTACTATTCGAAGGTAGCCGTTTCAAGACATTTTCATAAAATCTGCATTTTCTGAGAAAAAAAACTCCAAGAAAATTTAAAAATTTGACTTTTCACCTAGTTTCATCAGTCATGTCAAACATAAAAAACTCAAGACCCAATAAGCTGCAGGTTACCGACCACTGAGTAAGGATCACATCTTGAGTGAGTACTAAAAGAAACAGTGATTGGTTTACTTCTCATTCTTTGCTCCAATGGATTGGTTGTGTGTTCTAAGTTTACACATTTACACTCACGTAAACCGGAATTGGTTTTGAGATGTTAAGGTGTTCATCCATGTTCTACTGCGGCAAGGTGACGTTATATTCGGCATTGCTGCTCTTCAAGAACAAGATCGAATTAGTCGGAAGTCCCGTGATTTCACCACCAAGTGCTTGCCCTTGATGTCCCGTTTCTACCAGTGCACAGTGGTGCAGAACATCAATCTAGCTGTACGAAATTAATAGCGCCCAGGGATGAAGAGATAGACATTTGCTGTCTTCAGCAACATTGTTAAGTTTTACAAGGAGCATATTCTAGTACCGAAATTTTTGCCGAGGGGTCCATTGATAGCGAGATAAAAATGCTAACTTTCTTGTTTTTCAAATTAGGGCTTTGATGTCTTCGACAAAGTTGTTTATCTGATCAAAATACATAACTTTGTTGAATATGTCAAAGTCCTATCACATCACCCTCAGGAGTTACAGTCAAAGTAAAAAAAATCTCTTGAAAAAACAGTTTTTTTAACCTGACACGTTGTAGATTGGATAAAATGGTTCTCTGTCTTTGGAACAAAGTTGTAACAAGCCACGATCTACAATTGCCTCATACATTATGATGGGTTTAGAAGTGGCTGAAGCTCTATAGAAAGCATTTAGTGTTTTTTATTGGCAATTTTATAAGGCTCGTCCATCGAAAAGTGCACATTTTCGCAACACCCCCTTTTATGTGATTATTTTTGATGATAAGTGGAACCTTTTCATTTGAAATAAGCGCGGAAATCGGAGGAACTAGTGAAGATTTGAATGATTGAAAATACACATTTTATGTAAAAATTACTTATAGAAAAAAAACGGTAAAACATTTAATTGATTAATAAAATGTTGCAGTTTTCTTTTATATATTTTGTTTGATTAAAAGGCATTTAAATTCGATTAAAACTTATGACTCAACGAAAAGACAAATGCGAATTGCTTGTAAGATTGGTTACGTGGATACAGTAACTTGGAACCAGTTGAAGCAGTTATATTTTAATGGCAAAATTCTATTATTCATTTATATCATATCAAATACTAATTTAGTGCTCTACCTAATTTAACAGATAAGTTCCATTCATTTTCTTGGGTTTAAATGATTTGAAAAATCGAATTTAAATGCCTTTTAATAAAACAAAATATTTAAATTGAAACTGCAACACTTTTTTAATAAATTAAATATTTTAACCTTTTTTCTATAAGTAAAATAGGTAATTTTTACATAAAATGTGTATTTTCAATCATTCAAATCTCTACTAGCTCCACCGATTTCCCCGCTAATTTCAAATGGAAATGGTTCCGCTCATCATCAAAAATAATCACATAAAAGGGGGTGTTGCGAAAATGTGCACTTTTCGATGGACGAGCCTTCCAAAATTGCCAATAAAAATCACTAAATGCTTTCTATAGAGCTTCAGCAACTTCTAAACCCATCATAATGTATGAGGCGATTGTAGATCGTGGCTTGTTACAACTTTTTTCTAAAGACAGCGAACCATTTTATCCAATCTACAACGTGTCAGGTTCAAAAAACTGTTTTTACAAGAGATTTTTTTTTTACTTTGATTGTAACTCCTGAGGGTGATGTGATAGGATTTTGACATATTCAACAAACTTATGTATTTTGATCAGATAAACAACTTTGTCGAAGACATCAAAGCCCTAATTTAAAAAACAAGAAAGTTAGCATTTTTATCTCGCTATCGGTGGACCCCTCGGCAAAAATTTCGGTACTTGAATATGCTCCTTGTAAAACTGAACAATGTTACTGAAGACAGCAAATGTCTATCTCTTCATCCCTAGGCGCTATTAATTTCGCACAGCTAGATTGATGTTCTGCACCACTGTGCAGTGTAGAATCCCGAAACGGGGAGAAATCTGGCTGAAGCACACCAACGATGTGACCAGGCACGTGGTTGGATATTGGAGCAAGTAAAGTTCCTTTCGGTGTTGCCAGGCCAGAAGCATCTTGCTTTCGTGTGTGGAAAACAGCATGGATGTGTCGATTATTGCTCAAATTAAAAGTTTAACGCGACATCACAATTTGGAGCACAACGGAAGATTTGATCCATGAGGTAATCGTTGTAAGCATTTATTAAATAAAAAACTAAGACTAATTAAATTTTATTTATTCTTTTACCAGGTCCGACACAAATTGAAAGAAACAAAACGACCGATCCATGTGGTCATCATTTCCAGTGAATATGATTCTTTGCCATACAAAACTGGTGACGAAAATGAGGATTAAGTGTTGTGTGGGCGTTGAAAGTTGTTCAGGATGGCAAAGTGCATTTCGGCCTCGGTGAGTTGAATATTCTGTTTGGCAAAACTATATGTATGAGGGTGGTGTTCAAGAGGGTGGGGGGCCATAAACTCCGTTATTTTCCAAGGTTCTCGCAAATTAACACCAAGGTTGTCGTAACGAATTCTGTGTTTTGACAATGAAAAAACCTGATGTTCTGAGATTTTATTTAAAAATTCTGTAATGGTTTTCTATGGCGCTTTTTTCAATAATGTCATTAAAAAGTCATGTAAATTTGTGTATTTTTTACATTTTATTTGAGAAAAATCAAAGTACACTACTAATCTTTCCAATGTTTCCCAATTCATACTTAAAAATTCAAAATGTACAACGACGTAAAAATTAATAAAACAAAACGTATGTAATTTTAAAGTTTTGTGGAATCTGTGAATATTTCTAAAATTCTGTGTTCTGTGCCAAAGATTCTGTGATGAAAATTGACTAATTAAATTGAAAAAGATGGTGTGTAAAAAGCAATTGAACTTAGATTCTGTCAAAAAATTAAAATTAACAATCATTTAGAAGCAGCTTAAACAATACTTCCATCATATATACACGCAGAAAAAGAAAGGGGGTTGGTTTCAACAAAACGTTTTGTTATTTTATTTTACAATATCGATGCAAATTTTCGTGTAGGTTTCACTAAAAAATCGATCGGAAATAACAATAAAATTTTGTAATTCTTGCACACTCATTTTTTATTACTTATATATAAATTTTGGTTTAATTCGAAATCATAAATCGGTTTATTTCAATAATCGTGTTGTAGACCAACAAATAAAAAACAAAAGAAAAAAAGAAAAATTAGCGGGAAAAAATGATCAAATTTTCTCATCCGAACAGCTCATTCGTCGGTGCGGCCGGACCTCCGGATTTGTTCCAGAGCTCATCTTAACAGGTTTGTATCATAAACTCAAGTTTGAGTGAGGTACTTATTTTTATATTTTTATGTTTAAGGAACAGATCGAAGTCGGACTAACATACGAAGCTGGTTCATGAAGGAAATGGGTCCCTGTATTGATCCAGTACAGCTGGTTGGTAATTATTCCCCAAGGCAAGCGATTGGCGGGAGTTAACCATAATGTGCCAAGCGAAACATGAAACTTCCCAAGGAAAAAAAGGGATTGTGTATCGAATAAATGATGCAAAAAACAAAAATTGTAACCGAATTCAATAAATCCGAAAATCCATAAAAACTGCTTTCATTTGAATTGAAAAACAAAAATGAATTCAAATCATAAGTTATTTTTAATTTTTAACCCCCCCTATTTTTTAATTTCAGGCTAAAAAATTTTTGTGTGTTTTACCCAAAATTTTATTATTTTGACAAGTATGGTGAATCATTTATAAAAAGGGTGTATTTCGTTTTCAATCAAACGATAACTTTAAATCAAAATGATACTTTTATTCAGTGTGGCCAAAAATATATTTGTGCTTTTTCCCAACCAAAATTTTTATTATTTTCGACCGAAATCTGATTATTTCTAAAATATATTTTTCTGCGTGTACTAAAGGTATTTCATTGGTTGAAACGCTCCAAGAACGATTAATTGATCCGAATCTTATTGTAACGTCAGAGCTTTTAAGTATTGTCTTATGTAAACTCTGAAAAATTGATGCTTATTTTGAGAAAAATGACCTATTTGATTTTTCTTCTTGTTGTATTGTTTATTTTGAAAAAAAAAGACTTTTCATGAAGAGAACAAAGTTTGATTTTTCACAGTGTTAGTCTGTGAATTTTAAAAAAGTTTTCCTTGAAAAAAAGCGGGACATTTTGAGGAAAAAGCGGGACGGCGGGACATTCAACAGAAAAACGGGACATGTCCATTATAATAATTATCAGAAACCCTCTTGGGTTTTGTTTGATTTTCATTTGAAGGTCTGGAACTAAATTCTTGAATAAAAGTATTTGCTTTGCAATATCCGAACGTTATAAAGCTTGAAATGGCAATCCAGTATTGAAAATGTAGAATAAGATTAACAATTTTTTATCCATATTTATTCTGAATTTGTAAGTCGTTTTAAAATTACTAATAAACTGAATAAAAATAAGTTTAAAACCCAAAACATCAGAATTAAAATTAAAGCATATTATTATAGGTTCATGGTTCAGAATCTTTAGAAAATTTCTATTCTTAGCTTGGAATGGTAATGCTGATTTGGAATCTTAATTCAAGAAATTTTTTTTATCAGAAATCTCATTGAAATTCGAAAACAATTTTGAAATTCAAAGTCTGAATTCATGTGTAGGTTAAAGATTCAGAATTAATAGTTAAAATTTCCATTTAGATTCAGCTCGTTAATGAGTTTACAATCAAGATGACTTTTTTCTAGGGTAGTTTATGCTGCAAGTGATCGCATACTTTTAATTTTTATTGATAGTTTAATTTTAAAATCTCAAAATCTCAAAATAAGCTTAACTACAAATTAAATGAAGAATTTGAGTTTATATTTTAAATGGAAATGAAAAATAGTTATTTTTTTTCTTAAATCATCTACAGAATTTTGATTATAAAATTGATTTTCGTTGAAATTTTTTTTTCTGTAATCTTCTTGTAAAACGAACTGCAAGGAAATTCCATGTTTTGTGTGTATTGATATACATTTGCAGTTGCCGTTTTTTTTTAAATGACAAATTTCAATCTAAATTCTAAAACTTGCAATGAGTTTGCAAGAATCTGATTCGAAACACAAATTTCAGTGTAGTTTTATAAATCTGCATTTTCTGAGGCTATTGTTACACCTAAATTCGGCTTTGCACAGGATTTTGAGTAAGTTAGAGTAAGATTTAGGGAATAAATTAAACTGGTATCTTATATTTATCTTTATTCAGAAGTACAGCGCCAAGCAAAAATGTAAAAAAAAACTCTAAAAAAATTCAGATTTTGACTTTTTGGCGATCACAAACATAAAAAAAATCAGCACCCAATGAGCCGCAGGTTGCCGACCACTGGATTAGGATCACTCCTTGAGTGAGTACTAAAAGTAATAGTGATTGGTTTACTTCTCACTTTTCGCTTCACTGGATTGGTGGTGAATTTTTGGTTTATTCTCTCGTAAACCTGAACGGTTTTTTAGATGTTCCTCCATGTCTCTCGTTTTGCTTTGTCCAGCTAAGCTCACTCATTTCGCTGCGTTCAATTCCTTCCATTTAGTTTTAACCGTCCGGTGAGGCACATGGACTTAACTGTGATTAAATTGTTAGGTATGTAAAACATTAAGAGATTTTAATATTTTATGTTGTTTTGAATCATTTTTTCTTTTTTCTGTTTGTTGGTTGTGAACTTTTTTATCTCCTTTTGTGGTTCTTAATTAAGATTTTTTTTTATTTTGTGCTTTTCAACTGAGATAAGGTTTGTTTTTACCTTGATCACATGATATACTTAGGGTGATTTGTCATTCGTTGCACAGCTAAGCACATGATTTTGGTTTTTATGCCGTATTTTAGTCATTTATACCGAATTAACTCGAATTTTTTGTCAATTGCGCTCACACAGGATTTGTCAACAAGATCTAAAAGTTTAAGTATTAGAAAAGTGATCTTAAAATTTAAAAAATCGTTTTAAACAGCTTGTTTTTCAAGGGAGCTTAACTACCAGTCATTCTTCTCTATTGCAGGGGCTAATTTTATGTCGTGCCTAACGTTGTCCAATTGTTACCAATGGTTGCACATTTGAAAACCCATTTTAAGGCCTAGCCACCAAGTGGTCAAAAAAGCTGATATTTGTTGTGGAACTTTATTATGAGAACTTTGAGCTAAAAATACAATCCAATTTGGAGACAGTCCCAATGGGGAAATTGACTTGAGTAAATAATAAATTTTATTGTTACGATTCCAAATGAACCAGAATCAAATATTCAAATCAATACTTTTTTCCGAAAGTCATTAGAAAAATGTTCAAATGGATGTTCCTTATTCTGAATTAGAAATTTGCTTAAAAATAATTTTTCAGCAGTCTTGTTTACAATTTACAATTTTTTACAAATTTGAATTCAAAATTTGCGAAACACTAGAAAACGAATATGCATTTAAATATCAATTAAACAAGAATTTTAACCTTCGCAAATACAAATTAAATCAGAAATAGATAACATTTAAAATTAAACAAGATTTAAAAATAAATTAAATCCAAACTGGAATTAAGAGAGTTGACTCAAAACACACATCTAGTAGCTATTTTATATTAATTTGGAACGATAAATAAATGAAATTTCGTTTCAAGTGCTCAACGCTCTGACGTCGAACATTTTAAATTTTGTATTCTTCCAGTTATCAAAATTAAAGAATTCATCTTTGCAATTCACAAAATTGACTATATATATTATAAAAGAAACAAGTTAAATTCATCATTGAAAAAATTTTATGTACTGACAAAGTCTAAATTGGGAATTGATCTTAAACAATTTTTAAGAAACTGATAAAAAACATAAATATGCTAAAAACATGCTGAAAAAAACCATGCTGCATCAAATGCTGAAAACACAAAACAAATGCTAGTTTGGTTAACATCTTGCATTGATATTTAGCTTACGTGGTGCAACTTCGAATAACTTTTTTAACTTTTCATAGATAAGTTTAAAATCAAGATCGATAAAAAAAATTAAAATAAAAAAAAAATTAAAAATACTAAGATTGGAACATGGTTTCGCTGTCAATTTCAATAATGGGTCAAAAACTAATGATATAAACAGTCATTTTTTTTCATTTTTTTAAGTTCGAATGATTTCTAATAAAATTATGTTCTCAGAATACAAAAATTAAGAACTGAGAAACAAACACAATTTTTTCAAAAAAAATCTAAAATTTTAACAGTGGTACGATTGCTTTGGTGAAATTTGTTGGAAAATTCATAATTCATTTCAAACTACAATCATTAAAACATAGGCACATGAAATCGTGTTAAATTTTATAATTAAGATTTTTTTTTTTGTTATGATGTTTATATTGAAAAAAAATTCTTCTGAAAACTAATCTCCTCCATCTACATCTTGATGGAAAAGATTAGTTTTCAGAAGAATTTTTTTTCAAATGTCTTACCATTTTAAAATCTTTAATTATAAAATTTAACAGAATTTTATGTGCCTATGATTTAATGATTGTAGTTTGAAAGATTTTAGCTTCCTGAACTCGAAGCTTTTGTCAGATTTTGCATTTCAAATCTTGTTATGGTGTGTTTATAAGTTTGAAATTATTCAGATCTCAATGAAATCAATCATTGTTAACTAATGAATCAACAAAACAACATGAGAGCCAAAAGCTGATTTGAAATGTTAATGTTACTTCTCATATGTCATGACGACTATTCCGCTTCTGATGAAGCACTTACTATGATACACTATGATTAAATGAAAAACATTTATTTGTTTCTCTTAAAATTATTCCAAAACAGAGAATTTAAGTTGGTGATAGAGTTATTAAATTACACAAGTACACAATAAAGTTATTAAATAAATTACGACTTGAATTTTGCTTTTAACAGCTCTAACAAGAGTTCACTTTTCGATTGATTGATTAACTTTTTCGCAACGTTTGCACGTGATGGTTTTACAATCTTTTTTTTGAAGATATCAAGAAGTGCCTTCAATTCACGCGCAGTCCTATGGGAAGAGGGGGAGCTGATCGTGTTGATCACCACCACCCCCCCCCCCCTTTAAGCGACAAAACTGTTAAAAAATACATGAAAACGCTCAAATTTCTGTCAGAACTTAGAACTTTTTTCTAGTGGATGTACTTTTTAATTTTAAAAATTTTCCACTCGGTTGGAGTGTTTTTCCAATCAAAGTGGTTATTTATCACTTAAAGTTCCAAGATAAAAAAAAAATCGGTCCTCCAAACTGAAACATCGATAGCTTGCTATATCTAGGGCCGAACTTTACCAAATATCTTTGGGTGAGTTGGTGTTCAGTTTGAGTTTGTTGCCAATCTACTATACATTTCAGACATTTGGGCTTCCTAATGGAATGTAGAGGCTATTTTTATTTTGGAAAAATTGTCACTAGTAATCCCTCCTGCCTAAGTTAACACAAGCTTAAGGTTATGAATTTCGCATTCCATACAACTTCTGATCTTTTCTGAAAACTTTTCTTTTGATTCTACATGGAATGATGAAATTAAAAAAAATCGAAAATTGATTAAAAAATCAAATAAGTTTTTTTCAGTGATAGTCTCAGTATCATCAGAATCACACTATATTTTTTATTACCTTAGAAAAAAAAAAACAAAACAATTATAATGCGCAAAATACAGAATTTACAGAATCCTGTTTTTTGCAATTTTCTTCACTTTTTCCATTCAAAAAGTTAAAAAGGCGTTTGGCCTTAAGTTTAATATTTAAAATGCATTTTTTTACATTGGAGTGGACAGTTTTCTAAAGGGCACTTTCGTTTTTTTCATTTGCGGTTTAATTTTCTGAATTTCTTTGTTTCTTCTAACATCTTTGAAACTTTTTAAGAAAAACTTAGCTTTCAAATTTGTCGGTATTCTCGCGTGAGTTTCCATTACGTCGTATGAAACAAAATGTAAACAAACAGTTTTCTTACGAAAAAAATGCAACAACTGACATAAAGTAGTGGCAACTTTTTTCCATTTAGAATATTTGTAGCCTGGACAACATATTCAATATGTGGAACATAAATTGAAAGTTGTTTTGATAATTTTTGCAGCAGTTTTCTATGAACTCTAAAGATGTTTTATACGACGTAACGAAAGCTCACGTGTGAACATTATCTTGTTGCAAGTTTTAATTTACACAGTATGCATAGCATAACCCCATTGTTTTCTTAATTGAAGATAGTAAAACTGATAAGATGATTTCAACAATGAAATTTTTTCGAAAAAAAAAACTTTTAAATTTCAGAATATTACAAAATACAAACTTATTTTAAAAAAATTTACCTCAGGAAATATAAAAAAGTTCTATTTGTGTTTGTTCCGGTGTACCGATATTTTGAGCTGTTACCACAATCAAACATTTTTCAACAATGTTTTAAAGTTCAGATGAAAAATTTCCAAACTAAGCAAAAACAAAATCATGGATATTTAGTGAGTTTTTATTATGAATTTGAATTACTGTTATACATACTCCACAATAATGTTTCAATCACAAACACAATAACACAAATGTTGGAATGAAATCCACTTTTTTCCAATTTTTTTTTGTTTATGATAATAATCAAAGGAAAACCATAAATTCAAAATCAAAATATCATATTTATATTTTGATTTGAGAATCTAAAGTCTGCACATGATACTGAAATTCATTAAAAACGTTAATTTCAAATACAGTATTAGAACTCAAATTTTTAAATTCATATTTAAATTGCAAAATCAGAATTGAGGTTCTGAATCGAAGTAATGATTACCTTGCACGAATTTCTCCGTGTGGACCTGAATTATCTACCATTCAGGGATTATTTATGAAACAACACACTCCCCCACACCAAAAAACTCAATTGAGTCCCCTGGTAATGGACGCTACTGTTCCCAGCATGTCGACAGCATACAAATAACAAAACGCGAACAAGACTCTACTCATGCTGGGAACCAAATTTTTTTTTTTAAGCTATATGCGAAGGAATGGATGAGAAAAAATATATCTAAATTAACGTTAACGTGTGAATCTCAGTGGAAATATATCCTTTTAAGAGATCCACAGAATACGACAAAAATTTACAAATTAAAATTAGGTTAAAAGATATGAAGAAAAAAATCAAAACTAAGGCTGTCTTAAAACTAAATTAAAAAAAAAAAACTGAACTAAAATAAAATATTTAAAGGTAAACAAAAAAAACTAAAATTACTATGACTGATACGATGGTTGGTGGTTAACGAACATGAATTCCTTTGAGATATTGTATCAAATTGGTTTTAAAGGCGGATCGACTGTTGATGATTTTGATTCGATTGGGTAAACTATTATATTTGGTAGGCCCAATGAAGGAGATTCTTCGTTGACCTAGTGTAGTCGATGATCTACTACGCTGAAGATGACTTGATTGTCGGGTATTATGGGTTCGGACTCCCATGGTAAAGCTCATATTTCTATTGGTTGAAGAATGAAGATTATCAAACACAAATAAGATGGTTTGTAAGTCACACATTTCTGTAAGGGGCAAAATATTGTGGGATCTTTCAGAATAAAGATGGAAAGTTGGAAACAGTAATGGAAGATTAAATATTGTTTTCAGGCAACGGTTCTGCAGTGTTTGTAGTCGTGTTAGTAGGGATACAGATGCTCTTCCCCAAAGAATGATTAAATAATTTAGAATAGAATTGACAAATGCGTGATAGAATTTTAGTAAGACATGACGTGGCACAAATTGCTTTATACGCCAATGGATTCCACACAGTGATGAGACCTTGCTTTCCAATTGCATTATATGATATTTCCATGATAAGGTGTCATCTAATAATAGCCCAAGGTATTTGAAGTTAAAAAAAAATCACAACTTAAATATTAAATCTGTTTTGATTTAATTCCGTTTCCAACTTTCACATCAAATGTTCATATTATGGATGACCGCGAAAAATACAAGTATTGCAAAACTGAAATCGAATATGAAATATTACGGTGTAAGAGTTTAAATAAAAAAAAACTTTTCTTCAGATCTTGAAGTTCAAGCAAAAAGCACAAGAGATTCCAGCCCCAAGAAAAGATGAAACGTATTTATATTTGCTGGTTCAATATGAAGGAATCAGTGATTAACAGGCTTCAGAGCTTAAATTATACATTCGTTATAATAACACAGTATCAAAATTCCTATTTTTCTGAAGTGCAAAGAATTATGAGAACTGATTAAGATGGGTTTGAAAATGCTTTATCTTAATTTGTAATTCGTGCAGTTCTTGTTTCCGGTATAATGTAAAAACCGGTAAACATTTTTTTGCACTTTTTGGCAAAAACGAAAATTAAAAAAATTAAAGTTAAGAAATAATGTTCAATTTTCCCAGAACCATTTTCAATTTTGACTTGCGAAAAAAAAAAGAAGAATTTTTTTTTGTTTTTTTTCTTTATTTTGTAAATTAAGGAATTTCGAGAAAATTTGAAATCAAAATTTGTCTTAGATATTTTTAAACCATCCCAAATTAACTGGTTTTATCCGGTTAACTTAATGAGAAAAACTCAATTCGGGTCATTATAAGCAAAATCCAAACCACAAATTTAAACTAAGTTACTATAAACCATAATTTTCGTCATGGATTACAATTTTTATTTCGCTTGTTTCATTGAAGTAGACTGGCAAGCATTTTTGTAATTGTTTATAGTTATTTTTGCAACAAGTTGCAAAAAGTAGATTTTTCAGCAAACAGGCTTGTTTAGTTCAATGATTACGCCGAGTGCTGGAACAATCAAATTTTTCAACGAGTTGCATACATAATTTTTTGCAATACCGAAAAATACCTCAAGAAACAACTTATTAAACTTACAAGTAACGGTTTGTTGTTTTTCTTCGACATCAAATCTTTGTCGAAAAGTAACAGTAGTTTCGACACTGTTTTTTCGGCCCGAAAAGCAGGCCTTTTCAGAATCAAACTTCGTAACAAAAACCCAACATTTTTTTTAGTACGGAGAAGCAAAAATCATATTTAAGCACCAATGTTGTGCCTTAAAAAATAAATTTCCATGTGTTTATTTTTGGCCGGAATAGCCCGAATAGTGCCCGGGGTTTGACTTGAAATTTTCGAAATATAATGCTCGGGTTTTACCAGGTTTTTGAGTAAAAATGCCCGGGTTTGCCTGGCCCGAATACGTTTAAAAAAAACTGGAAAGACTATGTAATGGATTGAAATGTTGAAAATACGGTTTTAACGATTTTTTGTTGAAAAATTGTTTCAAAATTGTAACTATTTCATTCATTTCAGTTCGAGTGATTAAAAATCTTGCATGAGAGCTTGAGATTCAATTGCTAAGCTCCAATAGCTTCGTTCCTAAGAATTTGGATTTTGATAATCATATAACAGATATTAATTTATACTAAGAAATTAGTTAATCGAAACCAGAAATGACAATGAGAGTTGTAATTCAGAATTGATAATAATAATACGATATTTCCGAATCACGATTTAGTAAAACATTTCGGAAGGAGAATAAAGAATTAAAGTTTCACAATAATTTTTAAATTTATTACAAATCAAACACTTACCTAGAACTTACCTAAAAGAGCTCAATAAACAAATATTTTTTGAACTCCCCGATACGCATACTACGTAGTTCTTCTTATTATTCCAACATGTTCTCGCTTAGATTCATAAATTTAAGTTGTTAAAAAAAGAGTATAGAATTAAGGAAATTGAGAAAAATTAGATTAATATATTTGCTGTTCATCTCTTTTTTACAAATACGGCAATGATTGTAGACTTATGAAAAAAGCTAAAAAGCTAAAAAAAAATTTAACTAAAGGCTACAAACCAACCGCCCCCCTCCTCCCCCCGCCCTTTTTCTTTTTCAAATTGAACATTTTTTTCATCATATATTTAAGATTCCTTTCATTGACTGATATTTGAAAATCGGGAAAATCAATCCCTCTTGAGCCAACTCTAGGACCGCGCCTGCTTCTAATGGTTATTTAAAGGCAATATGTTGAACTCATTCTCAGTTCCTTCGTATGTTCAACAAATTATGATTTCTCTGAGATGGCATATGGCAAAAAATCGATTCGAGAAAAATTGCCCTGGGCCCCCCCGATGGCTTAATCTGGCCATAATTTCTGAAAATCAGTTTGGTCCATATTTTTTGTACTCTAACATTGTCTTTATTTTTTAATTCATTACAACACATCTAACGACTTCATAAATTTGTCAATGTACCAAATTTTCTTGTAAATAAACTTTCTTTTACATACTTCTTTTTGTAAAACATATCAATTGGTTTATTCCTTATTCTTCAGTATAAATGATATGGCTTTTGCTTCTAACCAAAGGCCGATTTCCTGTTGCTTAAATTTTATCATTAATTTTTCTAAGTATGTGATATGTTTTCGGGATCGGTCGTTTCAATCTTTAGCCGATGCTGTAGAACGTGGGTGTTCCTTAGACTTAGACATTTCTCCCTGGAGATGTTCATCAGAACTGTATCTTGACCATCACAGTTTTTTTTCTCAATGTATTGCACATTTTTTGAATGAATTTCTACTTCCAAAGTGGCAAACCTTTTGAGTCGATGATTTAAATCTGATATTTTATATAAAATACAGTACATTTTTGGGCTTCTTTTGTTAATTTAGAATATTATTTTTTTAAATACCTACTTTCATTTTAATGATTGAAAATAAGGCGAATATATTTTTATTTTGCGTCTATTAGACTGCTGCTAGTTTTGTTTGAAAATTTCAATTTTATAATTTTTTTACCTCAGTCATTAAAAAGCACAACGAGTTATAATTTTTAAATATGTTTGGAAAAACAAAATTTTCCATTTGAAAATCCCCTTAGATAAACAAAAAGTATAAAAATAACGCAAGATTTTGAATATTTCTACCATACATTGATTCTATGTGATCAAACCATTAAATTTATTTTTCCCCCAAAAATAGGAGTCGATGTTTTACATTTTTTTAAATTTCAAAATATCCTTTTTTATATTTAAGTGTTTGACTCTTAAAATGAAATTTGTTTAACCTTAGGATGAAAATAAAAAAAACTGCTTTGCTTAGCCAATGGGTTTGTTTGTTCATATAACCTTTGCAAATAATTTCATAAAATTTTGAAAGCTCTAGCAAACAAGCCTGACATGTTTAACCTTACAAAAATAGAAAAACTAAGTCGAAATGTTTTACCAGATTATCAGTAGTAGATCCCGAATGAAAAAAAAATCTCGAAAAAAAGCTATTTTCAGATGCTAATATTAAATTCATATATTGCGCTTGTTAATAAAATTTTAAATTGACAAGTATATTTGCTTTAACTTTTACCTATCCATTTAAAAATTATTTTACATTAAAAGTGTTACGTATTACATAGAAACTTTTGAAAATACATCCAAAAAACTGTAAAATTATCAACTACAATTGTATAAAGAATCTCACAGTTACAAATAAGAGAACTTACTTTTATCGGTGGTTAGTAAAAAACTTATTTTTTGTTAAAACCCGATAAGCGATATCCACCAAACTCTCGAGCAAACAATGATTTCAACCATTAACAAATATAACATAAATTTTCAAAAGTTAAACGAGTTGATTGAAGTTTTACGGTTCAAACCAGATACTTACAATCTCGATCCAAGATGAAGTTTAAGTTTGAAATTTTTCTCTTGATCAAACCACAATTCAATAATAACATTTTTAATTTTTTACGGGATATTTCATGTTTCTTTATCCGCAAATACTTCACGTAAAAATGAATTTCTTAAATCAAATCCTGTGGACGTAAATATCCAATTTGGAATTTCAAATTGAAATATTTATCAAAACTTTAAGTCTGCTCTCTTACTAATTTGATTCTTCAACAAAATTGTTATCTTGAAATTTATAACTCACTAATTAGCTTAATCTGAGTGTTGAATATTAATTCTGTATCTGAATTCTGAACCTTGAGATGAATTGACGTTCAAAATTCAGATACAGCATCTGTATCCAAAATTTAGATTTACCTAAAAAATGAGTTAAAATTATCAAGATTACTAGGCATGAAATTTGAATTTCCTTTTCAGAGTTTCAATACGATTTTTAAAATGTTAAATCAAAACGATTTCTGAACTTAGATTCCAGATTAATTTTTCGAAAATATTGAAATTTGTTTAAGAGCCCTCAATCATCTAGTGTATAATATTTCATGTTTAATCTGAATTGAAATATGAATTTCTAAAGTGAATCTTGTTTTGAGTTTTCATTCGTCTTGTCAGAGTGCAAGAGAAGAAAGTGTTATGGTTGTGTCGTTTTTCTTCGTAATCTGGGTCTTGGACCTCCAGAAAAGGCGATAAGATACAATGATTAGTGAAAATTGGTGGGTTAATTAAACAGCTGAGAAAAAGGTGTAATTTAGGAGTAGAAGCGTTCTATACTGATGGGCAGGTTAAAATTTTCCCGGAAGCTGTGTTTCACGCAGTTTTTAGTTTGTTTAGCATTATTAGTGAAGATTAATCAACATAGTCCTGAATCATATTTTCTGCTTTTTAAATGCATATGTATCATAGACAAATTTATGCAACGGTCCGGTTTTTGTTTGCGACGCAGAGTCTAGCGTGTGTTTTTTGAGGTAGGGTAGAGGGCTAGATTCGCGAAGTGTAGTGATTTTACATGAAGTGCGATGCATACTTATCAGTGTGGGGTAAGTAAGTTATGGCTCTAAATCTTTTAAGAAAATGGTCTTAGTTTTGGTGGAATAAGAAGACAGAAGCTATTTCCAAAGAAGACAGCGAAAATTAATGAAAAAAATAACGTTGATCTGCTGCTGACTAAATAATGCAAATGAATCCATACTTTGGTCAACCTGCGGTGAATCCGTGCACCCATGGTGGATTACCTACATACATACATACATACATACATGAATCTTGTTTTGAGTTTTCAGTTCTGCATCGCCATTTTTATGGCTTTAATTCTTCAAAAGAATTAAGTTTAAGAACTTCGAATCTGAATATGAAACAGAAACTCAGGATGATTTCTAAAACTAAGATCATTTAGAGTCCGGGCACTTCATTTCGGTGATAAGTTATTTCTACGAGTTCAAATATGCAAAATTTTGCATTGCATTGTGTAGTAATGAAAAGGACTTCCTCGCCAATTTTTCAGATGTCTATGTTTGCTTGTTCTTGAGAAATTTACGATGAAAAACGACAAGATGAACGTATTTTTGCCCGATCACTTCGGAAATCTCTAATTGTAGATTTGAAAACTTAGAGCAAGTTCACTGGTGTTGGAAAAAAGTGGTGAAAATTTTGTCCCTTTTTGCACATTTTGAAAATTTGGCCATGCAAAAACATTTTCAAGATCAGTGGCCCCCAAGTTTTTCTACAACAGGTGTTGTATTTTCGCATGCTATGATGCAAAAAAAATACAACGCCCAAAGATCTTGAAAACATTTTTGTATGGTAAAATTTTCAAAATTTAAAATTTTTTACCACTTTTTCCCAACACCGGTGAACTTGCTCACATGAACTATTGATATTTTATGGAATTGTTTGGCTCAAACAGATAACAAATTAAAGTTGCCAGAATTTTTTCAGCACTTATCTCGGTCGAACAAATCCGGGAAATTTTTTATAAAAACCTTGCATTATACGGGCATTTGATGTCAAAATTGACAACCAAAATCCTGGCAATATCCGGGCCAATTTTGTCAAAACAATGTAATTATTCAACAAAAAATACGAAAAAAAAATTTGAATTTTTTTTTCAAAATTTATAAGAATCAATTGAAAGTAGTTGGAAACTTTAATGGCACTATTGTGAAGTTATGAATTTAAAAAGTTAAAAAAGGTAAAAGTAAAAAATTAGAAAATATGAGGCATAATGTGTTTTTTTTCTCGTGCATAATTTAAACAATGTATAGAATAAATTATAATTTACGGCAAATTTTGATCAACATGATTTTTTCCAGATAATCATCAATAAATAAGTCTAAAGTTAAAATATGTGAAAACTTCTTTCTACGTCTGACAACCTATAAGTTAAGTTTTGCATTGGGAAAAACTTGGTTTGTTGTTTTGAAAATTTCAAATTTAAGTAAAAATGTTATTTTAAAATCTTGAATTATCGATTTTTTCGAAGGCTCGCAAACAAACATCCTTCCTGATGAAATCAAAGCGTTCAGAAGCAAACAGGTAGATTCATGTGAGAGATCAACCTTTTTGTCAGGTAACGTTTAGTTTTGATGTTGTTTTTATTGTGGTTTGAGGTAAATTTTGTAATTTCAAAGATACGGATTTTTTGCAATAGTAATCCAGTCTAGTTAGGACAAAAAAGGTTAGAAACCCTATCAAATTGTAAATTTTGAAGAAAACAATATTAGGGGAATAGTGCGATGGCCTCAGAAATTAAACGAAGCAAATTTTCATTTGCTTAAGTAGTTAAAATTTTATAAGTAATGTTGAAAATTTTAGCGCCTTAATTTATGCAGCATCTTTGTCTATCTTTAGATTTTAATTGTTGCTCGGCTTAAACACATTGAGGACCGCGTTGTTGTTGTTCTCTGGACCCCAAAGTAATCAAAACCAAGAAAAACAGAAATTCAGAAGTTGTTGTGTATTCTATATGATGAAGAAAAATAAAGACTGATCAATGTTACCTCAAAGCATCAAATTCTAACCAGAGATAAAACCGATTTTTAAATCGAAATTAAAGTAGTCTATGAAATGTATGCAACCGTGTTTTACGTTCATAGGAGTCTATTTCTGGTTTTAAAATTATGCCACATTTCCCTTAACAGGAAAGATAATCGAAAAATATTAAAAAAATTGAGTTATCTTATCCCGGATTATAGTACCTAAATTTCAAAATATTGATAAGTATTTGAGTCTTTTTAAAATAAATCTCATTTAACATAGAATTGCCACATTGACTCAATATTTAATGAAAAATTATTTGTATTGTAGTTTGAGTTGATTTTAAATTCAAATAATCTTTCTAGGATGCGAGACATTTTCCAAGTTCTTACGGTGAAAATAATACGAAAAAAATCAAATAAAAGATGCAAATAATTGGTTAATAATAGTTTTGTATGCAAGCGATAGTGTTTTATAAAATATTAGTAAAGTATTTATTGCCTTCGACTGTATTTCAATAAGAACGCTTTATAACTGTCCTTCCAGATAGCTACAAAACCTTTATAAAACTTTTTATAAAACTCCTTATTTAGTTTATTTGAGGTTTTCATAAGAGTTTTCCAGAGTCTTATAAAGAAATTTCAATACTCCTGAATAAAACCATATATTTGAACTTTTAAGAAACACAATTCGACTCGTCAAAATACAAAAAGCGTATGACAAAGTTTAAATGATACCAGTATTCTCTTGGTAATGACTTCCTGAAGACAAAATAAAGGCATGAGGAACAGAATGTAAACAAATTACTACTTTGAGAAACCCTATTCGACTCGTCAAAATACAAATTTGTCGTCAAAAAACCTTTATATACCCTTTTTAAGAACAAAAAGTCTCAGAAAAAACTCAAAAGTTTCAATAACAGCAATTTACTCTTGGAATTGACTTTAAGAAGACCAAATAACGGCAGGAGGAACAAAATGTAAACAAACTGCTTGAAAGTTTTAAAGTTAGGTTGTTTTCGCTTCGATGTGAATCGCTTTTCTTTAAAATGTATGAAATCTTGAGAAATAATCCTGCTGTAGGTTATCGGAAATAAACTATGGGTAAGTTTGATGATGATTTTTATACAGAACGTAAAAGCTCAGCTGTGCTGTGTGGTGGCGGCCTTTAGAATACTACCACTGGGATACTGGTCCACGTCGTAAAAGGCGACTCATCCAGTACTTCCCATATGTGTTAGTCATTCTTCAAATGCGACTATCACATTGGGAGGGGGGAAACTTGGCTTGGTTCCAAGCCAAGCTTCTTCAGGGAGGATTCATCAATTGTGCTTTTTGCCATTAATGCTCATGCACTAGTTGTATTCTCCTAAATTTTGTAAACACCCGCTTCAAGGTGGTTCTGTGCCTGTGGGCCCCAAAGTGGGGGTAGGAGGGTGTATAATAATCCTACCTTAAGCAGAACGTTGTTAAGGTCTGCACTATAGCCAGGCACTGGTGCAAAGGCTGTATTTTTTCCTGGCAACTCGTGGGATTCAGATTATACACACGATTTTAAAATTTTCATCCTGTATTGGATACCCCGCTTCATGCGTCGATATGAAGGTGCAGTGGTTCTTGGGTGTGATGGAAATATGTGTGGAATTCTTTGATAGAAATGCTTTCTATTAAGGTTGCACAGATAAATCTGCAGCACAAAAGAACTGCTACACTGAACTTGTGTCGTTTAATCCTAAATGGAACTGCATTAATCGCCTTGGTCCAAGAACCCTATTTCCGAAATGGAACTTTTTACTTAGGGAATTTGCTCAAACCTAACTTTACTGTGTTCAGTATAATTGGAATGACTAATGCCCGAATAATGCCTCGTGCATGTATATTAATAAACAATTCTTTAAATGCAACACTTATACCCAATCTAACAACAAGAGATATTTGCGTCGTTCAGGTTTCGCTGCCTGATAGAAAATACGTCTACTGTTCAGCATACTTACCATATGAACAATCATCTCCTACGGATGATTTAAAAAATGTCATTTCATTCTGTGAATCACAAAATATACCGCTTGTAATAGGCTGTGATGCCAATGCTCATCATTTTGTATGGGGTAGCTCAGATATCAATTTGAGAGGTTTAAATTTAATGGAATATTTAAGCAGCACTGATTTAGAAATTCTAAATGTAGGAAATAAACCAACTTTTGTTAGATGTGACAGAGAAGAGGTGATTGACATTACACTTTGTTCTAGAAGAATTTCTCAGGAAATTTCAAATTGGCATGTGCCTAACGAAGAATCGATTTCTGATCACAGGTTTATCTATTTTGAACACTCAGGTGAATTTTTAGAAACAATTACTTTTGGAAACCCAAGAACAACAAATTGGAACCTATATTTGGAGCATCTTGCCACTAAATTTCATGGATATACACCTGAAATTACTACTCCTATTGAGTTAGATGAAGTTGTTGAAAAAACCACCGAAATTATTTTGAATTCTTATGAAGAAGCATGTCCCTTACGCACGTTGAAATTCAACAAAAACAGTACACCATGGTGGAATTCAAATCTCAGTAAATTACGAAAGAACTGCAGACGGTCTTGGAACCGACGGCGCACGGAAGGTTTTGATGCTTTCAAGTTGGCTCGCCGAGCTTACCGGAAAGCAACAAGAGCTGCCGAGCGCTCAAGTTGGCAGAGATACTGCACCAACATTTCAGGCTTGCACGAAGCAAGTAGGTTAAATAAAGTCTTAGCCAAATCAAAAGATTATCAGGTTTCATATCTTAAAACCCCTAGTGGTGATTATACATCAAACGACGAAGAAACATTAAGTTGTCTAATCAATACTCACTTTCCAGGATGTATTGATCAAGAATCATCGACAGAGCCTGAGTTCTTTTCTGGAAGTCTAGATTCCTTGCATTTTGCTCGGAAAATAGTTACTACAGAATCGATCAAATGGGCAATCGATGGTTTTGCTCAATACAAATCTCCTGGAAATGACGGTTTATTTCCAGTTTTGCTTCAAAAAGGTTTCGAACACTTCAAACACATATTAAGAAAAATAATGATAAGCAGTTTTGCTCATGGATATATTCCTAAACTTTGGCGGCAGATAGCCGTGAAATTCATCCCTAAAGGGGGACGATCATCATACGACAAAGCCAAAAGCTTTCGTCCTATTAGTCTAAGTTCATTTCTATTAAAAGCACTCGAACGTTTAATTGATCATCATATCAGGCAAGAATGTCTTATCCAACATCCGCTTAATGCGACACAACATGCATACCAAACAGGAAAATCAACATTAACTCTTCTGCACAACGTAGTACATAACATTGAAAATAGTTTTTCACAGAAAGAATCATGTCTAGGAGCATTTCTAGACATAGAAGGAGCATTCGATAATGTCTCGTTTACATCAATAATGGACGCTACACTACTTCATGGAGTGCCTAGTGTTATAACTAACTGGATTAGCGCTATGCTAAGTAACAGGAATCTTCATTCTTCTTTAAGACAGGCTTCAATTACAAAAGTTAGCACACGTGGTTGCCCACAGGGAGGTGTACTATCACCTCTTTTGTGGAACCTAGTTGCAGACGGCTTGTTGAGAAAACTCAATGACCGTGGAATACCAACTTATGGATTCGCAGATGATTATCTTCTGCTGGTAAGAGGTTTGTGCATAAGCACATTATTTGATATAATGCAACAAGCTCTGCGCTCTGTTGAACGATGGTGTTCTCATATAGAACTTTCAGTTAATCCTCTCAAAACTAATTTTGTTTTATTTACTAAAAAACGTATCACCCGCGGGGTGCGCCCTCTGTTGTTTTATGGATCCGAAATCACCGTGTCTAATCAAGTAAAATATTTGGGCGTCATTCTAGACTCCAAATTGAACTGGTCAGATCACATCGAATTCAGAATCAAGAAAGCATGTATGGCCTTCGGACAATGCCGACGTGCAATCGGGAAAAACTGGGGACTCAAACCCAAACATATTCACTGGATTTACTCCACAATAGTAAGACCAATTCTGGCCTATGGGTGCCTAGTGTGGTGGCAGAGAGGTGAAGTTGCAACAGTTCGGACAAAACTAAATCACCTTCAAAGAATGTGTCTCTTAGGGATGTCCGGATCGTTCACTTCAACTCCTACTGCAGCACTAGAAGCTCTGTTTTCTATCAAACCTCTACACTTGTTCTTAAAACAGGAAGCCTTCTCATGTGCTTTTCGTCTACAGGCAGTTGGTCTCTGGCTGTCAGGAAATATCGAAAGATCATCGAGCCATACAAATGTGTGGCCTGAATTAGTTAGATTAAACGAGTTTAATTTAGCGCCAAACGATTTAACACTCTCGAGTAGTTTTCCCTACATGGGGTTTAAAGTCAAATTTCCTTCTCCTCAAGAATGGTTATCAGGTTTCGTAGAGGACCAAATGTCTTCTCATATTGTATTCTATACTGACGGTTCATTATCAAATGGCCGTGCAGGTGCTGGAATTTACTGTCACGAGTTGAACATAGAACATGCTCAACCTCTAGGTAATTATTGTACAGTCTTTCAAGTTGAGCTATATGCTATTATGTATGGAGTGCAAATTGCACTTCAAAAGAAAATTGTGTTCAAAACAATTTATTTCTGTTCAGATAGCCAAGCAGCTATCAAATCACTTAGTGCTTCCAGTTCTAGATCAAAACTGGTAATCGCGTGCCGGAAAGCAATCGAAGAACTTGCTGAAGGCAACGGATTAAACCTTCTATGGGTACCCGGACATAAGGGAATTTTTGGAAACGAGTTCGCCGACGAACTCGCCAGAGCTGGATCGGAAAAGGAATTTTACGGACCAGAGCCGGCTGTCCCAATATCGCCATGTTGGTTCAGAAACCAAATCCAAACTTGGTCCTCTAACCAGCATAAACGATACTGGGAAGAGTTGGACACTTGTCGCCAAACAAAATTATTTTTAGAAAAACCATCTCCAATCATATCGAGTTACTTGTTAACTTTAAGTAAAGCTCATTGCAGCATCCTGATCAGAGCACTCTCCGGTCATTGTAAACTCAACTATCACATGCACATCATTCAGCGTGCTGAATCTCCAGTATGTGGTAGTTGTGAATCAGATGTGGAAGATCCCTTCCATATTATATGTAACTGTCCCTCATTTGCCAGACTACGTTTTCGTACTCTGGGATCTTACGCTATAAGCGAATCTGAGTTTAAGAAATTAAACTTAAAAGACATGCTATCATTCCTTACCGAATGTAGAAAAGAGCTATAATGCTAATAATCCCTTGTGGAAAGGCTTTATGCCATCTTAAATAGATTGAATTTATTTCTTCCTTTTACAGGTTTTTCAGGTTTCTCAGGTAAATGATGAAATCTTGGATAAAAAAAGGCTAGGCACAATTTTCCCGTATGTTTGGATAACGTGCCGCTATTAAGCCTACCCCCATTCTGATACCTGATACCTGATACCTGAAGCTCAGCGCAAACCAACACTTTATTTATTTCCAGCTCCGTAATTTATCTTCAAGGCAGTAGAGGCAGTAGAAATTTCTTCAGTTTTTTTTCGGCTGACAGGTTATTCCGAGTTTTTTTGGCACAAAATATTACAGAATCACCCTGCTCAAAGTACCTGAAGTCAACATACTGAACAATTTTGGTGGATGAGTTCGTGGTGAACGGATCAGTGCGAAACAAACGGTGATGTGTCCTGATGTTTGCAGCCCCGCTGGGCAGCGCTTCCTGTTTTGAAACGCTTCTTCTGGTTGCATGAAACGGATTTGTTTCCTATCCTTCAAGAGCTGTTTTCGGGCAAGAAATTATCTTATCAACGTATTGTGAGAAGATTAAATAAATATAGGTAAAGAATCAGAAGTTTTTTTTTATGTACGAATATTTAGTTCTGAGAAAATCCGTGAACAGATTTATTGGTTATATAAAAAGCAAAAAGGATTTTATAAAGTACAAGTGTTCTTTGAAATACTTTCTTCAAGGGAATCTTGATTATAAATGCTTTTAATAAAACACTAAGATTTTAAATGAATCGTCATTTTAAGGGGAAAAATTAAAATTTGAAATCTGTTTTAACCAGATATAAGTGAAGAAATTATGGAAAAAAAATAATTTTATAGGTTCAAATTAAAGCGCACTCTTTTTTTTGCTAGTTTTTATGAAAACTGTTCGAGCTCTTTTTAAGCGCATTGAGTTTTCATATCTTTTTCTGATTCCGATCAACTCTAAATAAATTTTGACAGCAAGAACCTTCATCATTTTCTTTAGAATATTTTTGTTTTGACAAAATACTTTTTAAGACAATGAGATGGAATAGGAATGATCCCAAAATTGTTCATGACGAATGTTATCTAGAATAACTCTTAATGAAGCCTTTTTAAAACTCGAGGGGGTTTATAAGTGATTTTTATTTTGCTTTTCACAACCTCCTGTAGGTGGGCCTTTTTACGCTTATAAACGTTTTATAAATGTTTCTAAGGAGTTTATGAAACTTGGGTAGTACTTCACTTTTCTCTGTCAGAAGTCTTTCGGAAGTCGGAAGTCCGGACTTCCGAAGTAAAATTTAGTGCTGGCTCGTAAATAATACTGAGAGTTCCGTAACGATACCATATGATACAATATTATGTGGTACCATACTGCTTCTGCTTGGTTGGATTGAAGATTGATATTCGTACTGTTGTATTTCAAGGTTCTTACATCTGATCTAAGTGTTCAAAATCAAAGGCTTGATAAAATAATTTTAAATTAAAAATAAAGATCTTAGGGCGAAAAGCCGAAAGTTATAATTCCATATTTTTAGCCAATGCATATTAAATTACTTTTTTATTTAGTAAGGTCACCCAGCTGCCTGTCCCTTCGTTAAAAGGAAATTTGTGTTTAAATTTATACATTTCTTTTTTTTTAATTTCAGGTTCCGTCGGATATATGCACAAACTGCGCTTCGAAGGCACGACCCAAGAAAAAGTTGTATGGGAAAAACTCTTGAAAATAAAAAAGAAGCATGGCCTCAACACTTCATCTGCTGGAATGAATGCGTCAACGGTTGGTTATCAATCAACCTTTGAATTCATCTGACGAAGAATTTCTGGCAGTCACTCCATTGGCCTTGACTTTGTCTTCACCCGGAGGAACGCCTCTACTGGGTAATCCTGCACAGCTGCAGCACTGCCAAAGGCTCACAACCGCAGTACGATATTAGCAGCTAGCGGCTAGCTTCAAAAAATAATTTTTAATTTGGCTGTCAGGCTGGCTCTGACAAAAAAAGGAATAAATGAATAGTGAAAATTTGTACGGACTGCTAAAGTTTCTGGACAGACTCGACTCCTTTTGTCGCTCAATACAATACCCGTTCGGCTAAAGTTATGCTCGCTGTTATCACTTGCAGCGGGTATTGTGAGGATGCGTTTTGCCAGAGTGGCTAGTCTCGGAAACAGGGAAGCTCAACAGTGTTTCGGGTGTGTCGTCATTCCTTCTACCGTATTGCAAGTACAGCTCCGGCTCTGCCTACGGCCCTAGAATACCACTGCTACTTTCATCCTCTCACGACCCAAATCGATATCTTTTGGAATCTCAGCGGACTAAGATCTTTGCTTTCACAGAGTGAGGCAGCAAACTGAAAAAGACTGACCGGTTCAAGTAGTTCACAGCGTTTCTTGCTACCAGGCATGTCATGATCGATGGAGCATGGTCTCTCAAAAAATTGCCATCCAATGCATGCTTCAAATCGATGTCTAGATAATTGACCATGCAGAAAAAAACTCCTTACATTTGCAGAGATTTCCGATTGATCCGATGGAAAATCAGTCGTAAATAACACCAGCGATTTGAGCTCAAACTTCTCCGTGATGTATTTGGCCGTAGTCGTGAGGTATGCTGTTTCCGAATACCAATCCGACGACAGATCAGCATCGAAAGAACAGCATTTAGCTCTCAAAGCCTCCCTCACTTCTGGCAACTGTTTCGCTCTGACCTTCTCTGCAACGACGCACACTTTCCTCGAAACTATTGATGGGTCCGGCAGCACACTTTCGAGGTCCACATTCCCGAATTACGCACCAACTTCGATAAGCTTCTGCGCCAAATTCCTAAAACCTGGTCCATTAAGCACGCTAAATGGACGCAGATCCAAGGCTTCCCACTTCACGCAAGCGTCAAAAAATCCTGTCTTTGACGTGCTGTGGTACGCTTTGGGCAGAAGCTTGGCCTCTCGGAATACTCTCTTGTACCACTTTCGGGATACTCTCCTGTTCCACTTCAGAAGCCACTTCCGGGATACTCTCCTGTTCCTCTTCAGAAGCCGAAGACTCAGGATCGGAGTCAGAAGCGCCTGACCTGTATCTCTCGAAGTGTCAATGCAGGTTCGAGGTACTGTTGCCTTTCGGGAATCGGAAAAGGGATCCGCAGTTCACGCACTGCACAAAGCCGACACACTCCCTTGTGGTGCTCAAACACACGTTCTTGATAAACTCCAAGCTTCGCATTATCGGGCACCTTCCTTGTCGCAAAGGATGTACTCGCCTGAGCGAACCCGGATGCGAACGTAGCAGCGTTAACCGGTGCGTTTTCCATAATGGAAGAATTTGGTTTTATTGTAAGCTCAGTAGAAAGAGAGATAGATCAAATGTAGACTCAACTACAAGGCTTCCCATTTCACACGGTATACTTTGGACAAAGATTGGCCTTCCGTAGTTCTTTCCTGTTCCTGTATTTTAAATCCAGCTTCGCAACCAGAAGACGAGGAATTAGAAGAAGATTTGACAACGCCTGCCCTGCAACTTTCAAAGTGGCGATTAAGGTTCGACGTGCTATTGCCCTTTGGGAACCGGAAAAGAGATTGACACTTTGCACACTGCACAAACCCAACACTCTCCCTTGTGCTGCTCAAACACACCTTCTTGAAAATGCTCCAAGCTTCGGATGATCGGCACCTTGTTTATCATCGCATACGATGTATTCTCCTGAGCGCACCCGAATAGCACTATCTACTGGTGTGTTTTCCATTCTGGGTTGTCATTCAGCAGTCGAGAAGGTAAGTATTATTGAACATTAAATCAATATTATTTAACTTATCGATGAAAAGTGATGTCCTTTTTAGTAGGGACATTTATAGATTATGGAATTTCATAGATGGATTGAAAGTTAGAAGAAATCAAAGATGGTGAAAATGAGCGAGTGAAATTTATTTTGTAGCAATATCATCACATATCAAATTTTTGTTTAGCACGGGCCAACTATTATGAAATGGTAGATAGAGATAGAGTTGCATCTAAGTAGGCCAAGTGCGGTTCGCCCCACAAGCAAAAATATGGCAGTGCGTAGTAGTTGGCCCGTGCTGAACTAAAATTTAGTTTGTGATGATAATGCTTCTAAATAAAGTTTACCCGCTTATTTTCACCATCTTTGATTTCTTCTGACGTTTAACCATTTATAAAATTTCATAATTTTGAGATGCCTCTACTAAAAAGGACATCACTTTTCACCGATAAAGCCAATAGGTTAGATAACAAACATACAAAACGGTGATTTATGTCTTATAACATTAAATATAGTTCCTCTGTTTGCTCCCATACGTTTTTCGATGCATTTTGAGTCACCAATCATCAGGGTAAAATTTCAGATGATTTGGTTGATTCCTGAATTAATATCCATTTTATTATTCCTGTACTTTGTTTTGTATTGCCCTGCATGTAATTTTCTCGAATATCTGATCATTGCTGAGTTGAAAAATAGTTGATTTCCAGATTAAGCCGCATATTAAATCGTCTTGCTGCCTATCGCCAATTGTGAATATGAATAATTATTTAAGTTTATTTTTCTTTCAGAGCGTCGGATATCTTAGATCCTGGATAGGACCAAGGAAATTGGGTGTGCCTCTCTTGGGCATTTCGTTAATTTACGAACGTTTGGACACAGTACAGCTCCAATGTAGTGGTCTTCTCGGAGACAACAATTAATTCCAACAAAATAGAATAGTGTTGAACCATTCAACCTCTGTTGCTCTCCCTTCTGGCCAAGAACATCCTTAATTTTTGAAATTACATCAACGACATCAACTAGCATATCGACATCTGCATTCCAGCGGACTTCAAACTTTGCTTTCACAGTGTAAGGCAGCAAACTGAAAAAGCCTGACTAGTTCAAGTAGTTCACAGCGTTTCTTGCTACTTGCAGGCATGTCATGATCGATGGAGCATGGTGTCTCAAAAAATTTCCATCCAATGCATGTTTCAAAAAGGTGTCCAGATTATTGGCCATGCAGGACACAAGATTCCGATCGCCGAATGCATTGGCAATGGAGTTTTTCAATTGCAGCATTTGACAAACTCCTAACAGCCGCGGTTTCGGATTGGTCCGTTGGGAGGTCAGTCGTAAATAGAACCAGCGACTTGAGCTCAAACTTCTCCGTGATGTATTTGGCCGTAGTCGTGAGGTATGTTGTTTCCGAATACCGATCCGACCACAGATCAGCATCGAAAGCACAGCATTTAGCTCTCAAATCCTCCCTCACTTCTGGCAACTGTTTCGCTCTGACCTTCTCTGCAACGACGCACGCTTTCCTCGAAACTATTGATGGGTCCGGCAGCACACTTTCGAGGTCCACATTCCTGAATTCCGCATCAACATCGATAAGCTTCTGCGCCAAATTCCTAAAACCTGGTCTGTTAGGCACGCTAAATGGACGCAGATCTAAGGCTTCCCACTTTACGCAAGCGCCCGGTCCTTGACGTGCTGTGGAACGCTTTAAGCAAATGCTTGGCCTTTCGGAATACTCTCCTGTACCACTTTCGGGATACTCTCCTGTTCCACTTCAGAAGCCACTTCCGGGATACTCTCCTGTGCCACTTCAGAAGCCGAAGACTCAGGATCGGAGTCAGAAACGCCTGCCCTGCATCTCTCGAAGTGGCGATTCAGGTTCGAAAAGGTATTGCCCTTTGGGAACCGGAAAAGGGATTCACAGTTCATGCAGTACACATACCCGACACTATCCCTTGTGCTGCTCAAACACACGTTCTTGAAGGTACTCCAAGCTTCGCATTATCGGGCACCTTCCTTGTCGCAAAGTATGTACTCGCCTGAGCGCACCCGTATGCGAATCGTAGCACTGTCAATCGGTGTGTTTTCCATTATAGGAAGATTTGGTTTGATTGTAAGCTCAGTAGAATGAGAGATTGATCAAATGTAGACTCAGCTACAAGGCTTCTCATTTCACACGGTACACTTCGGTTAAAGATTGGCCTTCCGGAGTTCTTTCCTGTTCCTGTATTTCAAATCCAGCTTCGCAACCAGAAGACGAGGAATAAGAAGCAGAACTGACAACCCTGCCCTGTAACTTTCAAAGTGGCGATTAAGGTTCGACGTGCTATTGCCCTTTGGGAACCGGAAAAGAGATTGACACTTTGCACACTGCACAAACCCAACACTCTCGCTTGTGCTGCTCAAACACACCTTCTTGAAAATGCTCCAAGCTTCGGATGATCGGCACCTTGCTTATCATCGCATACGATGTACTCTCCTGAGCGCACCTGAATAGCACTATCTACTGGTGTGTTTTCCATTCTGGGTTGTCATTCAGCAGTCGAGAAGGTAATTATTATTGAACATTAAATCAATGTTATTTAACTTATCGATGAAAAGTGATGTCCTTTTTAGTAGGGACATTTATAGATTATGGAATTTCATAGATGGATTGAAAGTTAGAAGAAATCAAAGATGGTGAAAATGAGCGAGTGAAATTTCTTTCGAAGCAATATCATCACATATCAAATTTTTGTTTAGCACGGGCCAACTACTATGAAGTGATAGATAGAGATAGAGTTGCATTTAAGTAGGCCAAGCGCGGTTCTCCCCACAAGCAAAAATATTGCAGTGCGTAGTAGTTGGCCCGTACTGAACAAAAAATTGATATGTGATGATAATGCTTCTGATTAAACTCTACCCGTTCATTTTTACCATCTTTGATTTCTTCTAACTTTCAAACCACCTTTAAAATCGCATAATTTTAATATGTGTTTCCTAAAAAGGCCATCACTTTTCACATAAAAACCGATAAGTAAAATAACAAACATACATTGTAGGGATTAATCGCTTCATTACATTAAATTTATTATTAATTTTTGAATAAATTTATATAAAGTTTCAATTGATATCAATTTAATGACAAATGAATTTAATGAAAGATATTTAAGATAATATTTGCAATTTTCATTTCGTTTTAGAATTCCCCATTCCATCACGATGTATTACAGAGCGGTGACCTGATTCAAAAGCGCTTTTAAAAATCAACAGATATGAGCACAATTTCCGTCTTAGAAACAATGGAACCATGGTATTGGAGCAAAAGAAACGAGTGGTTCCTAAGATACTAGAGCTAGAAAAGTCTGTAAGTGCAACGAAGATGGTTGAACTGATGGGTAATTGAGGAGGTGAACGAACCGGCTGTGCGAGTATCCGAAATGATTAGAGAACTGAAGTTCTTACAGGATACATCTCAGATCATCAGTTCTTATCTCCCAAATGTTCTAAATGAGATGGAGCATGGTCTCTCAAATAATTGCCATCCAATGCATGCTTCAAAACGGTGTCCAGATAATAGGCCATGCAGTACACAAGATTCCGATCGGCGAATGCTAGGCAATATTTAAGCACTGGTCCGTTATGTGAGTCACATCAGCAATGTCCTCTTGGGAAATCTGGAGTTTTTCAATTGTGGAATTTGACAAACTCCTTACATTCGCAGTGATTTCGGATTGATCCGCTGGGAGGTCAGTCGTAAATAGCACCAGCGATTTGAGCTCGAACTCCTCCGTGATGTATTTGGCCGTAGTCGTGAGGTATGCTGATTCCGAATACCGATCCGACCACAGATTAGCATTGGATTGTGGTGGATGAGAGCTTACCCAATGAAATGTAATTGAAAACTGAGAAAGCAAAAAAAATAAATAAAGGCGATTAAATATTATCTGATTGATTAAATATAATTGTGTAAAAGTTTAAATCAATTACTTGTCGTTCTTTGTTGATCGTGTAAACATCAGCTCAACGAAAAAACGATTCTTAAGCTTCGTTGATTTAATGAGAAGCCGTTAAACGATTAAATTTGACTTGAAACAAGGTATGAGAAAGAGACATGATACCTCTAACCTCTCTCTCACTCAAGAAGAATCGTTCGGAGTTGACGAGCAGTCTAATCGGATTCAGTTCGGTAGATAATTTGATGACGGAAGCATGTCTCTAGCTCCGTTCAATTTTAAGGCCAGGATTCTAGCGGTTACGACATGGCGCAGTCGGTAGCAATGAAGTTGCTCCATAAAGGTAAGGTAAAGTTGGGAAGTATGTGAAGAACAAAAGTTGAACGGTTGTGGAAAAAGTGAAAAAAAAGTATAGAAACTAAGAAGGAAACGGATGGAAAATAATGGTATGAAAAAATAAATGTGATGCCATAAAGAAAATGATGAAAATCGATACTTGACGAAAAAAAATAAATGGTCAAAACTAATAAGTAAAACAGAAGAGAGATAATGAAAGAGATGAGATATAATGCATAGAAAAAAAAATTGATGCATAGAAAAAATAAATGAAGCCTAGAGAAAAATTTGATGCATGAAAAAAATATATGATGCATGAAAAAATGTATGATGCATGAAAAAATATATGATGCATGAAAAAATATATGATGCAAAAAAAAAACAGAAACGAAGTTAAAAATACGAAGGGATTAAATTAAAAGTACAAGAAAAAACAGAAATACAAGAAAACTATTGCGAAAAAGAATGGTTTGAAGGACTTTAGAATGGGATGAATTGAAAATATACTATTTTTTTCAAATGAGTAACTAATAATGTTAATAATAAAATTTAAAGAATGGAAAGGTTAACGGGAAAAAAATATAATTTTAAAACAACTAATGGAAGATATTCTGAATATTTTTTTAATCGCGAAAAGAAGTTGAAAAAAACGAGAAGACTATCAGAAGACGAAAAGCAAGATAACGAATTACGAATTTAAAGAAAAGTGGATGATAGAGGAAATATATTAATTTATAGCAAAAAAAAAATTGATAATATTATTTCAAAACGTTTACGAAAAAAGACCCTTCGAAAAGATTCAGTAACCAGCAAAAATAGAAACAAAAGTCGAGATGTATTATTGGAAAATATGATTTAAAAGTATAAGAATGAAGAAAGAAATAAAATAATTGGATAAGGGATAACCGAAATTCAAAAAAAAAAATTGAAAAAAAAAGTTAGGAAAATAAAATTGTCTTAAAATGAATGAAAGAGTTTAAACTAAAGAAAAGCAAAATGCACAACGATGAAAAAAAATTAATGATGATATAATATGATGGAATAAAGTATTTTTTTTTAAAATAAGTGATAAAGATCGAGTTCTAGAAAATGCAAAGAGAATTAGAACTACACTTGTTTTCGAAAAAGTTACGAATAAAATATTAAAACAATTAAACAGAACGGTCCTTTAAATAGGCTTCAAAATAGAAAAAACGACGGTTGGACGTGATTTAAAAAAAAAGGATTGGCAATTGAAAACAAAAAGAATTATCAAAGTTAAACAAGTTCAGCTCATCAAAGATGAGTAAAAAAGTTGAAAATCCTTGAATAAAAAAAAAAAAGAACTACGAAACTGGTAAAAAAAAAGGAAATTGAATAAGGAATGAGGCTTTTGCGAACATATTGATTGAAAGTTATAATATGATGAAAAAAATAAGATTTTTCGAAATAAGCACAAAGGCTTTCTAGAAAAACAAAACTGTGTTTTAAAAAAAAAAAAGCCAAGCATGAAAAGGAACAATAAAACAAAGAATGATCAGTTAAAAAGATCTAAAAATAGAAAATGCAGAGAAAAATTACGATAGGACATGATTGAAAAAAAAAGTTCAGTTCAACGAAGATGAATAAAAAAAGTTGAAAATTCGTAGGATAAGAAGAACTACGAAACAGGTAAATAAATGATTGACTTAAGAGTGAGGTTGATTGAAAATTTGACAAGTTGAATAAATAGAAAAAAAACACCAAACAAAAAAACTGTTTAAACAAAAATGAAATAAATGTCTTCGTATGAAAATAAGAATAATAAGAAAAAAAATCAACATGCAAATGCGTGATTCGAAAACACGATGAAAACACAATGGCTAAAAAGTATCTTTAAAAGAAAGGAAGAAGGTTTTGAAAATTAAATATACAAATAATTTGAAACAAAACTTCATCAAAAGTAAAAAAAACATTTAAAAAAAGTCGATAAAAGGAACACAAAAGTTGAAAGTTGTTATATTAAAACTGTGGTAAATAGAAGAAAGAGATATCTGTTTCAGTGTTAAAAAAAATTAAATTAAGAAAAAATATTTTGAACAGCTGGAACAATTGATAAAGATACCTAATGAATATAAACGATCGTGAGAGCACGAAACGCAATCTTATTTGAAAAGGATGATTGTAAATAAAAACATAAGAATCTGGAAAAGTAGCAAAATTTAGGAAAAATATTGAGTCGAGAAAACGAAAAAAAGCAGAAATATATTTAACAACCGAAACATGGCAAACAGAGTATGAAACGAAGTAAAAAAAATCTCTTAAAATATGATGAATTGAGGGATTTTCTCTATGGAAAAAGGGTCGGATTACAGAAAAAAATAGAATAAGTTGAATGAAAAATAAATCAAATTTAAGGAAAATCTAAACGTTCAACGAAATTAAGCAAAGAATAGATTTAAATACTCCTTGTGGTAAAAAGTACTTAAAAATTATCTACATCTGTGATGGGAGCATCCGGAAAAAAAGAACGATTTCGTATGTAAGATGAAATGAATCAATAAAAAAAAAAGTCAATATTGAAACTCAAGGTCTAATTTAAGACTAGAATATTGAATATTGAAACTCAAGGCCTTATTTGAGACTAGAATGTTGAGCAGCATTACTAAAATGGATAATATCAGAACACACGTTAAGAAGTACTGATATTAAGAGAAAAAAAAAACGAAAAGTTTATTCACCATTCCATGATTTAAAAAAATCATCAGGGATTTGATTAACATTTAATTTTGAATAAATTAAAAATACTTGAATAAGTGAATGGTCAAGTTTTTTCAATGAAGAAGATAATATTTTTAGTTTTGATCGAAGATTAAAAGCTTATTCAATAGTGCAAATTCATGGCTAATATTAGAAATTAAGAATCAAATTCTTAATTTAAAAAAAAAAAAACTAGACAATATTTTAAGATACCGATTCTATGTTCAGATTCGAGAACAAATATTAGATTTCAGATTCACAGGTTGGAAAAGCACTTAGCATAAGAAAACAGATTCTAATTCGGGATTCAAATTTAAAATTTGTGTCCTGGACAAACTGATTGAATTCTCAGTTCAGAATAAAATTACGCTTGAAAATAATCAGAAAATATAAAAAAAACTTCTTTTCAAAAGTTTTAGATATATTATTGATTTCAAGATGAGGATTCAAGTAATAATTTCATAACTCGAATTCAAAGGATTAATAAATCATATGTATAATAAGTATAATAATCAAAACAAAAGGCTTGGAACAAAAAAATCCCATGTCTTATGAGTAAACATGTTTTAAAATATGCGAAAAATATTAGTAAAGGATATTTTCAAGTCATTCAAGACTTAATTTATAACAGGTTTAATTTCAAACTTTTACTTAACTCAGTATCAATGTAGAATCCTTTAAACATTCGTGTACTAATGACGCGATCGAGATGAAAAAAAAATGATTAGTTGCTTTTATTTGACATTCAGTTCTTGCATTGATTGGTTTTTAACACACGTTCTGGAGGAGGATGAAATTCAGATTGAATATTCGAAATAAAATCCAGATCAGTCTTAAGATTGAGGTTCGAGAGTCAAACCCAATTCACTATACTGAACCGGTATTTGATTGTGGAATCAAAATTATTAATCATATGTACAAAATAGTAATTTAAATGATGAATGAATTTATGATTTCATGATGCAAGAATGAAAAAAACTGACATTGTGGTTTTATATCCAATTTTTTTGTAATGAATCTCGGTAGAAATTAAACAACCTAAAGTATACAGCTATATGAAGTCCAGTAAGTTCACAGTAATTTAATAATTTTTGTTAACAGTATATAAGCGTTTCAATTACTTCAGAGAATGAATTTAAAAAAAAAGTCTTCAAATTTAAATCTAAAATTGAAATTTGAAATTTAAAAAATAAAACCTGAGTTCATTTTCCGAAATGATTTTAAGTTTCATGCCAGAGTAAAATTTCATTCAATTTTGGATGTGGATTCAATATTATAGTTCGGATACAAAAGAATGATTCAAGCTGATCAATAGTGCCAAAAATCAGTTTTATTAATCGAAACTTGGAAAAAAAAACTGATTGTACATCCAAAATTTATATTGTATTGAATCCCTGAGTAGAATTTTTTTACCTAGAATGGTTTAAAATATGTGGAGTTCAATATGTTTCCTTTGAGTTAATATAATTTTTTTTAAGCAAGTCTGGGTGTTTTTATTGATTTTTAAAAGGTTTTCAAATAAATGTTTATAAGCTTAAAATATGAGTGGAGTGTTTCCTGAACACGTTATGAAAATGATAGCATACTTAATGCAATTTAATTTTGACAGAAATCCGAGAGTCTATTCGTGCCAAGTCACTAACAGAGGGCCTCTTTTGCGCCATTTCGTTGTAAATAATGTGGAGAATTCCAAATTAAATATTCACTAATCAAGTAAAGTTGCACATCCAATAATGACAAGCACAATAACGCACAAAGAACAGTAATAGTCGTTGGCTTATAACGGTCTACATTAAATTTTATATATGTTTTTATTATACTCGGTTGATGTTTAGAACTAAAATTTAGCAGTAAATTTAAAAACCATTTAATGAAAAATAAAATACAATCCAATTTGAAAAGTAAACAGAGATTTTGAAATAAGGAATATCAAAATTTTAATACAAAAATAATGATAATTGATGTTTTAGAATAGAGAAGGGGGGTAATGTGGTGGATGAGAGCTTACCCAATGAAATGTAATTGAAAACTGAGAAAGCAAAAAAAATAAATAAAGGCGATTAAATATTATCTGATTGATTAAATATAATTGTGTAAAAGTTTAAATCAATTACTTGTCGTTCTTTGTTGATCGTGTAAACATCAGCTCAACGAAAAAACGATTCTTAAGCTTCGTTGATTTAATGAGAAGCCGTTAAACGATTAAATTTGACTTGAAACAAGGTATGAGAAAGAGACATGATACCTCTAACCTCCCTCTCACTCAAGAAGAATCGTTCGGAGTTGACGAGCAGTCTAATCGGATTCAGTTCGGTAGATAATTTGATGACGGAAGCATGTCTCTAGCTCCGTTCAATTTTAAGGCCAGGATTCTAGCGGTTACGACAGAAAGCACAGCATTTAGCTCTCAAAGCCTCCCTCACTTCTGGCAACTGTTTTGCTCATACCTTCTCAGCAACAACGCACGCTTTTCTCAATACTATCGATGGGTCTGGCAGCACACTTTCGAGGTCCACATTCCCGAATTCCGCACCAACTTCGATAAGCTTCTACGCCAAATTCCTAAAGCCTGATCAATTAAGCACGATAAATGGATGCAGATCTAAGGCTTCCCACTCCACGCAAGCGTCCAAAATTCGGTCCTTGACGTGCTGTGGTACGCTTTGGACAGAAACTTGGCTTCCGGAATACTCTCCTGTACCACTTTCGGGATACTCTCCTGTTCCACTTCAGAAGCCGAAGACTCAGGATCGGATTCAGAAGCACCTGCTCTGCATCTCTCGAAGTGGCGATTCAGGTTCGAGGTACTGTTGCCCTTTGGAAATCGGAAAAGGGATCCGCAGTTCACGCACTGCACAAAGCCAACACACTCCCTTGTAGTGCTCAAACTCACGTTCTTGAAGATACTCCAAGCTTCGCATGATCGGGCACCTTCCTTGTCGCAAAGTATGTACTCGCCTAAGCGCACCCGTATGCGAATCGTAGCACTGTCAATCGGTGTGTTTTCCATTCTGAGAATGATAATGGGAACTACATTATTCTATTGTAAGTTTTTTAGAAAGAGAGATTGATCAATTGTGAACTCAACTAATAATAAAAAAAAATTAATAAAAATAAAAGTTTCTGATTCTTCTCTGAAATTTCAATTATAAAATGCCTGATATGCAAACTTTGTTGAGCTTTTGAACTTTACAAAAATAATGTTGCTACAAGAAGGTAAGCAGAAAAAAGGCTAATAATCATCTGGGTACACGGTACTTAAATGGTACCGTAAATGGAGTGAATCGGAACAGTTTTTGTACTTTTTTCGTAATATTTCTGTCATACCATGTATGAGGACTCTAAGAACATCATCTTGAACATGGATCAGTGCGTTGTTTTTTGCTTTGCAAATCTGTTATTGAAATTAAACCAATCAAAGTTAAGCTTTCTCTTAATATTTTGTTTATTCCAATTCTCCGTTTTAACCATTTTCGTAAGCTAATTAAACCCAAAAATTGTCAATGGTATTGCCTACCTTCAGGAGCAAAATTATCGAAGAAAATTTAAAGCGAATATCTTCTGGGATTGACTTAAAAATGAATTTCCTGCCGTTTCACATTATTTTTCCATTCACAGAGGATCCTAGATGTGCCCAAAAAAAATTTTGTTGAAAAGTGTCGCCATTTTAAGTAATTTCAATCAATTGTCTTTCTTTTTTCGCTAAAATCATGTTGAAAGTGTCTTTCATCGTATGCCAAATTTGCGAACACTATTTACAGTGTTTCCAAACAATACTTCTTATTGTATGAAATTTCCCGTTTTTAATGGTGCAAATATTTATATATTTTTTTAATTTTTTGAACAAATTTTGCTATCTGATCAGACCTTATGATCATCCATTTTATAACAATTTTATCTTTATCATATTTATCAAGATATGGATACTTAAGAAATGAGCAAAGGAATTGAGTACAAAAAATATATTCATCGAATTTTTGCTCACAGCTATTTCAAACCAAATGGTTATGGATTTTTTAACATTGTGATCTTGCATTCAAAATCAGATAAGAAATTCAAAAAAATGATTAATTTTAATTATTTTACATTTTCTTTGTTCTTATGTTCGAAGATGTTATGGAATCAAATATCTATATCTAATTTCTGATTCTGAGAGTTGGATCAAATTATGAGTTTTAGTTTGACGAAGTTGACCTTATTTTTACCCTGAATTTCGTTCAGTTTTTAAGCATCTACGTATGGAAGGAAGAAGAGCAGAATATCTAACGTTTCCAAATTTTCCAATTGTTTTTTTTTTTATATTTTTGAAATCCTCATGGAATTACAAAGTTTATATCATTCTAATCTGAAACTAACTCAATACATTCTAAACGATAAATAAAAACAATTAAATGAATTTATGGTTGTCTTATACTGTAGTCCGGGGTAAGATTGATCGTTTTTTAAAAATATTTTTCGATAAGTTTTCTGATCTGGGAAATGTGGCATATTTAATTTTTTTTAAAACCAGTACTGAACGTCTATTAACGTTAAACATATTTACAGAAAATCATTCAACTACTAAAAATTGGATTAAAAAATGTTTAGAATTTGATGCTTTGGAGTAGCATTGATTAGTCTTCATTTTGACGATTTTAAGGAGTTTTCTTGATCATAAAGGATACAAAACAACTTTATTATATTTGCAAATGCAAGTCTATCAATTGCTATGGCAGTTCGGAATAAACTCAAATGATATTAATTTATTCATGAAACTGTACAAAATTGAACACGACACTTTCGGTGGCTCAAAGATAATAAATTAGAAACTTTTTGTCCTGTGAATTCTGATATATACAATGCTGAATTTCGGTTGTTCTAGGTTTAGATTTATTCACGGTCCAAAAAAATATATAAAAAAATGCGGTGCTTCATGTGCAATTTGAATTGAATGATGGTAAATGACGCTGCATAAATTAAGGGGCTAAATTTTATAAGATTACTTAGAAAATTATAACTGCAAAAACAAATGAAATTTTGCCTTCAATCAGTTTCCTAGGCCCTTGCACTTATCCCTGATTATTTTTTCTTAAAAAATTTACCATTTGAAAGGGGTTTCTAACCTTTTGTCCTAGACTGGCTTACTCTTGGAAAATGTCCCTATTTTTTCAATATCAAAAATTTACCTCAAACTACAACGAAAACTACACCAAAACCGTACATTTACTAAGGAAGAAAGTAGAACCTCACATAAATCAACCTGCTGCTTCTAAACACTTTGATTTTATCGGGAAGGGAGTTAGTTTGGGAGCCTTCGAAAAAGCAGATAAATCAAAATTTTGAAATAAAATGTTTACCTACAATTGAAATTTTCAAAAATGAACCGAGTTTTTCCCAGTTTGAAGCTCAACTTATAGGTCTTTAACGTAGAGGAAAGTTTTGAAATTTTTTAAGCTTAGACTTAGTTATTGATGTTTATGTGGAAAATTTCATGATGGTCACAGTTATTCCGGTGATCAATGTAATCCCCTTTCACGGTACTAATTAGTTAAAAATAAGACGTTCTCCTGGTAAAAATAAAAATAATATTTTATAATGGAATATTTCATTGCAACCTCTTCAGTTGTTTTGGATATGTCAAAACTTTTACAGACATATCATACATAATTATATTTTCTTGATTAAGATGACGTTCTGTAATAAAGTCGGAAAATTTACAAAGCAAAATAACGAGGTAAATTGATGTTATCAGAATTATTCCCGCACGTACCCAGGCCATTCAAATCCGGTTTAATTTTATCCAAAAACTCAACAATATCCGGGCATTTGATTTCAAAATTTCCAATAGAAAGTTCAGACAATACCGAGGAAATATGGGCTAAGTTTAGAAACTATTCAGCAAAAAAAAAACACTCGAACTCATTTTTAGCACATTTTTTAAGCATCCAAAAACAGTTCATAATGATTAGGTTTAAATTTGCTAAAAAAAATCGTTTTATTACGCAAAAATAAATTGACTCAATTTGAGATTTTTGTTAGATGGATCAGATTTGTCAGTGAATAAATCTGGAAAAAATCCGGACTTTTTATCAAACATCCGAGCAAGGTCCGGGTAAAATCGGGCAATCTGACAAGTTTTGGGTAAATCAGCTTAAAAATGTTGCATTTGCATTGATTCTGAAGCGAAATTGACATTTTTCTCGGAAATATGTTCCTTCCGGCTTATTTCTATTTTTTCACCCCATACGGAAGCTTAACATTAATTCTACCCGCTCATTTTCATCATCTTTCAATTCTTCTAACTTTCTATCCGTCTATGAACTTTCATAATCATTAGATGTTCTTACTAAAAAGGACATCAGAAAATCGAATAAAAACGAAAATATTAAATTTTTGATATATTTGTGGTGTCATAATCCGTACAGCACCATTTGCAGTAATTTTTAGTTTTGATCGAATTGAATTTTATTTTTAAAGAAAAACCCAAAGGGTGCTACATTAGGGTGTCCCAAAATTGCATAGCTTCTGGGAATCTGGGGGCTCAACCTCCAAATGGTAGATTAGGATGTGCCGAACAAACTTTTGTATGGGGCCGACTAAAAAAAAATCATGTTTAGAGGTTCCGCAAGCGCGATCTTTGAAAAAAGTCCACTTTCAAAAGATTTGATTTTAAATAAATTCTGGATCCAAAAATTTTCATAAAATTTATATATTTTATATTGTTTTAATTTTGTTTGAGTTAAATACTACACGTAAAAAATGAAAAATAAATCAAATTTGTATTAAAATGTAAAACAAGCAAGCTATTTCCAAAGAAAAAATTTTTGTGGTCCAAAAATCTTGTACTCAACTGACCAAAATGTGTACCAAGCGTAAAATATTTTTGATACCAATGCCATCAAAAGATGCGGATTTTTGTGCACTAAAACTTTGCTGAACAAAACATGTTGTTTGTATCATCGTGTGAAGAGCTATTCACAGTTTAATCCTCAATAAAAATCAAAATTTGGGATATTTTTTATTTAATTTATCAAATTTGTCTTAATAAATACCTACTTTAAAATCAAAATAGTTGCAAAAAAAGACTTAGATGGTTTAAGGGAGTCACCAGAAGGCCATATGCCAAATTTGAGCGGAATCGGATAACAGGAACAAGTTGCAGTGAATCTCAAGTGTGAAAGGGATTCTGAGACATAGTGTTCTGAAGAAGCATCAAAAACTGGTTTTTCATCAAACATTTTTGTCTTTACCAATGGATTACTTGATTATGTAGATTTTATTAAAATTTAAATTAAGACTAACATTTCACCTGAAAGCTGCAACTAGATTGGACTTAAAACAAAAAAGTTATTGCTGTTCAAAGATTGTATTTTGGTTACAAATTATCCTGTAAAACGTAATGAGTAAAATGTACTCATTGTGTGTTAAACGACAATTTTCCACAAAAATACAATCTTTGAACAGCCATAACTTTTTTTATTTAAGTCCAATCGAGTTGCAGTCTTCAAGTGAAATGTTGGTCCTAATGAAAATTTTAATAAAATCTACATAATCAACCAATCCATTGGTAAGGAAAAAAATGTATGATGAAAAACCAGTTTTTTATGCTTTTTTAGAACACTATGTCTCAAAATCTCTTTCACACTTGAGATTCAGTGCAACCCCTGTCTGTTGTCCGATTCCGCTCAAATTTGGCATATGGCCTTCTGATGACTCCCTTAAACCATCAAATTCTTTTTTTGCAAGTATTTTGATTTTAAAGTAGGTATTTATTGAGACAAATTTAATAAATTAAATAACAAATATCCTAAATTTTGATTTTTATTGAGGATTAAACCGTGAATAGTTCTTCACACGATGATGCAAACAACATGTTTTGTTCAGCAAAGTTTTAGTGCACAAAAATCCGCATCTTTTGATGGCATTGGTATCAAAAATATTTTACGCTTGGTACACATTTTGGTCAGTTGAATACAAGATTTTTGGACCACAAAATTTTTTTTTCTTGGAAATAGCTTGCTTGTTTTACATTTTAATACAAATTTGATTTATTTTTCATTTTTTACGTGTAGTATTTAACTCAAACAAAATTAAAAAAATATAAAATATATAAATTTTATGAAAATTTTTGGATCCAGAATTTATTAAAAATCAAATCTTTTGAAAGTGGACTTTTTTCAAAGATCGCGCTTGCGGAACCTCTAAACATGATTTTTTTTAGTCGGCCCCATACAAAAGTTTGTTCTGCACATCCTAATCTACCATTTAGAGGTTGAGCCCCCAGATTCCCAGAAGTTATGCAATTTTGGGACACCCTAGTGCTACATACATTCAGGGGTAAAAAAACTACAAAAAATTCTACCAAGTGAAATCATGAAAATTAATGTTGGGATGGATGAAATTTTGAAATTAACAAACGCGTGATGTTAGACAATCAAATTCCAGCATGTGGAAACGATATTTAAAAGGTGAATCTTTGATTTACATTTTGATACATTTTAGCCCAGACTGTTATCTGAATTGAAATTTTTACACCATCAATGATGTTAGGTATAGGATAAAAAATCAATTAAAAAAGTGTATTCGTCATACTGAGTAAGTTTGTTTAAGCATAGAAAAATATAAAAATTTGTACATCTAAATAGTTCTCGATATTTAAAATTTTCCATGAGAATCACAAACTATAAAAAAAACTATCTCACGATGTTAGAAACTCATTTTGTTATCATTTTATGATAACTTGATTACAAAAGGCTGGAACAAATTTCTTTTTTTTCTTTTGGCAACAACCCTCCCCCCCCCTTCTAAATTTCCAAAAATCACAAAGGGGGGAATAAATAAAGTTTCAAATATTTTATATAAATTTTTAAATTTCGAAACACAAAATCAAATATCCGATAGATGACAAGACCAAAAAATAAATTGTAGAAGCTGGGAGTTATTTAACCATTTGTAATTTTGATTTAATTGAATTTTTAGATTTAAAATTACTTGATTCATATGTTTTGTGCAATGATATAGTATGCAATGTTGTTGCATACAAGTTTTTGTGCTATTTATTACAATTTATTTGTTTTTCGTTTTATTTATTACTTCCCCCTCACCCCTCGAAATGTTCCAACTCCGAGTGTCAAAAGAAAGATTTAAAATATGTTTAGGCCTTATATAAAAATTAGAATTGAATAAGTGTTGTGATATACAAATGTTACATCTAACCCTGATGTTGCATGATGCCCCGTTTGACGATAGTTAATCTTTTCGGAGATTGAAAATCCAACTTAATTCGCAGTTTGTTTTCCTTAGAAAATTGAACAATTTCACGATAAAAAAGAGGTAAGCTGACTTGATTTTTAAACTGCAACGGTTTTAGATTTTTTTTTGTGCAAAATAATAGCTGAATAGTATTATTTCCCTGGAATTTGTTCAGAGAGTTTATAACAAAAAAATCAATTTGCTGAGAAATATAAAAAAAACATATCGAAAGACTTTCTGTTTCTGGTTTTGTTAATTTACCGTTATCTTAAACACCTTTTTCTCAAAATGATTTAAAATGATTCAAAAAACAAGTTTGACAAGAAAAGTTTAAAACAATCTGAATCTGTATTATCACTGAAATTATCATCATTGATCGATCTTGGTACTATTGGTCACCCTAATGTGATGCTTAAACGCCCTAAAGTATACTCTGCAACGGAACTATTAAACCACTGCCATAATGTTGCCAAGTTTTTTTTCTGCTATTCAAAAGTGTGTGTGTGTGTGTGTGTGTGTGTGTATGTGTGTGTGTGTGTGTGTGTGTGTGTGTGTGTGTGTGTGTGTGTGTGTGTGTGTGTGTGTGTGTGTGTGTGTGTGTGTGTGTGTGTGTGTGTGTGTGTGTGTGTGTGTGTGTGTGTGTGTGTGTGTGTGTGTGTGTGTGTGTGTGTGTGTGTGTGTGTGTGTGTGTGTGTGTGTGTGTGTGTGTGTGTGTGTGTGTGTGTGTGTGTGTGTGTGTGTGTGAGTGATGTTTTCATTCGCGCGAAAATTAAAAATTTCAAATACAGACGAAATAAAATACATTTTTTTCTATTCACTGTTCACTGAACAAGAAGTGTTTTTTGTATTCCCGGAAAGGTCTGACATAACAATCATTATTATTATCACCAACTTTTATAAAGATTCATAAAAAGGTTATCTGGATTACAAAATTTTAAGCATGAAGAATGAGAAAAACTTTAGCAATATAACAAATGCAGTAATTGATTGAAAATATCATTAAAACACACTCGTCCTAATCGTTCAAATCAATCTAGAAACTAAGAAATTCAATAAACTTGATGTAAAACAAGACTTTCTTTGCATTTCATAGAAGCTTAGATGAAAAATTGTGTCTTGGTTAATTTTCTGGAGCCTCCGAACCGTAGGAACCATCTGAACCGTTCGAACCGTTAGAACCGTCCAAATTATACAAACTATCCAAATCCTTCAAATTAATCTAGAAACTGTTACCGTGGCGAAATTCAACTCGGCAAAGTTTTCCTAACGTTATTAGTTATTTGTTTTTTTACTTAAATTATTTGTTTATTGTTCTATGTTACTTCATTATTTTAATTATTAGTTCATCATAGCAAGATAGATTTAATTAAATAAAATACAGGACTCACAAGAACACAACATGTTAACACAGGTACACTGAAACAATCACACAAAATGCATTACTAGAACGAGCTAACTGAGAACGCACAAATTAAAACAGCTGATTAGTCTAGTCGCTTAAAATCTGGTATAAAGCACAAATTTTGGAGGTAAGCTACCAGAAATACAAAAAAAGGGTTTTTTCGCTTGATTCGCTGGCACGTAAAGATCGAGGATTACTACACCTCAATCGAGTGTTACAAAAATAGTCGTCAAAATAGTGGTATACTAAGCCGTTAAAGAGTGTGTCAGTAATTGTAAAAATCAACGGAAAAGAATTGAAGTTACGAACACGATAAACGGATCAGGTAAAAGCGCGGAATTGAATAACCTTTTGAGAAAATGGTAGTCCTCTAAGGAAACATGTGCCTTGCTTTATCCCTCCTGGACCCAAAAGTTCAGTGCGTAGGTTTTATGCCATCTAGGACTAATTCGCTTCGGTCAAATTCCAATCTGGTACCACGCGTCTGCTCTTCGGACCAGATTGGTAAGCCAAGATCCGCCCGAGTAGAAGGAGACATCCCAATAGGAGTCCACGGATTGGTAGGCTGAACGGAGCCCTTTCTCTGTTCTGGCCTGAGGAGCTGATGAGGAATTGGCATCGTAATCGCCAATTCTCGTCAACTGCCTAGCCACGACATATCCACATCCCAGAGCGTTACGAGGAGCAGCAGCAGCAAAGGCCGGCCCAACGAAAACACACCACACACAGGTATCCAAATAAAAAACATTAAATCTAATTTTTACAGCGGTAGCGTGTTTAACCATATCCGACGGGTCCTTGATCAGCAGCAACTTGTAAAAGCCGAACTTGAGGAGCTCCGTTCCTGCTCAAGATTGAGCTAGCCACAAAAAAAGGCCTTGTGTGCCCACACTCCACTGAGTCTCCAGAGGAACGACCAGGGACTCGAGGGCTTAGGTTTGGCCCCCTCTGGTCCAGACAGTAAAAACTAAGAAATTCAATAAACTTAAGGTAGAACAATACTTTTTTTGCATTTTATGGATGCTTAGATGAAAAATTGTGTTTGAGTTAATGTTCTGGAGCCTCCGAACCGTAGGAACCATCTGAACCGTTCGAACCGTTCGAACCGTAGGAACCGTCCAAATTATATTAACTATCCAAATCCTTCAAATTAATATTGAAACTAAGAAATTCAATAAATTTTATGTAAAACAATACTTTCTTTGCATTTCACTGAAGCTCAGATGAAAAATTGTGTCTTGGTTAATTTTCTGGAGCCTCCGAACCGTAGGAACCATCTGAACCGTTCGAACCGTTCGAACCGTAGGAACCGTCCAAATTATACAAACTATCCAAATCCTTCAAATTAATCTAGAAAATGAGAAATTCAATAAACTTGATGTAAAACAAGACTTTCTTTGTATTTTATAGAAGCTTTATTTGATAATTTTCCAAATTTTTAGAATTTAAGTTTACATACTTTTACGTTTGAAAAAGAAAAACAAATTTTAGATAAACAAATGGAAAATGGCCAAGCACATCAAATTAAAAATGTGTTTTCTCGAAATAAGTTTTTTTTAAATTACCCTTTTTTCGAAGGCTCGTTTATTGTGATATTTTACGTCTTTCATTAGCTTTTATGCACTTTGACTTGAAGAGCCTCATACATTTTTAGCCGTTATCACAATTAAACAATTTAATATTGATCAAAAGTTTTTATAAAAAAATCCATTCTTTGATTTACAACTTTCAACATTCAGTTCATTAAGTGAGAAATGGTTAGCTTGAAATTCAAGAAAAAAAAATAAATATAAATGTTGATTTTGATGACCTCATGTAAAATTTAATTTATATTAAAAAATTGAAGAATTGGAACAAGAATAGATAATTATTCGATACTTTCGAACAACGATTTAGCAAAATACTTCAGAAAAATAATTAATTATTCAGATTTTAATTCATAGCAAAAATTAACAAACACTTTTCTCACATTATTGTTTTGGAATTGTTGCAAAATGAGAATCATGAAAAATTTTGTGAGGCTCTTACGCTGATATGAAGATGACCATTGAAATATTGTAGATAACTTGAAGATTTTTTTTACATTTTCATCTACGAAAATGTGTGTTTAATTTTCATTTGTGAAATGTCATTTATATGGTAAAATTCTCTAAATTATTCTTAAAGTTATAATTTATAACCTACCAATTGAAAAAATATCTTTTTATCAACACTTTTTCGCAGTGAACATCTAAGATTCGCAGATTGTTTTATGAAAGACATTTAATGTATTGAGAAAATTTGTTAAAATTATCCACTATTTTTCTATAATTTAAAATTTTTCAAATGACAAACCTATAGCTATACAAACCTACAATATACAAGTCTTAGTTGCAACTGGAACCAAATCCTTCCCCCTCCTTCACTCTGTTTCTTAAAATAAACGTTTTTTCGCCAGATATTTACGATCCTTATTATTGACTGATTTTTGAAAATTTGGAAAAATCACCCCCCCCCCCCCCCCCCAAGGGCCAACTCTAGGACCGCCCCTGGCCGGTTACGGAGCACTTTTGAGGATGCCTTTTAGAAAACAAGATTTGCGGTGGACACTGTATCTCAGCACAGAATTATCCGAAGTCAAAAAACCAGAGCAAAATATTTTTAATAGATGTTTTTCTGGACCTCAACGATATTATTTAACTTTATAAAAATTTATGAAATTTTTGTGGCTGTTTGAAGTAAAATCAACGATTTTTCACGAAAACATCTGCCATTTTTATCTGTAAAATCACCCCAAAGTAAAAAAAAAAAAATAGAAATGAAAAACGTTGGGGTTTGGTATTTTATATGTAGAAAAGATGTTACAAATTTGAAAAAAATCGGTGAAGTAGCTTTCAAATGACGATGTCCACTGACTTTAAAAATGTGCTTTCGAGAAAAACGCGTTTGAAGTTTCTGCTTGCTGGATACTTGCAGTCCAGTATTAGATGAGAGAAGATAAAGGCCTATAATTTCTACAGTTTTGCTTTGCTTGACTTGAAAATTTGACACAACATTCTTGAAATGTTTTACAATAAGAAAATAAAAAAAAATTAAATCGATTTTTTGAAAATGTTAGACCCTACTCCTCCTTAAGTCGGGCCAAATCCGGAAAGTTTTGAACAATAACTGGGCATCCCGGACAGATTTGATTTATCTCGAATAAACGATAATCAAAGTATAAAGCGATACTTGTCAGCATTCACTCTAGAAAGAAACACGGATACGCCTTAAATGGTTTACTCAAACCACAATTTTTGATGATTGTGCAGCATTTTCAATATTACTTTTGGTTATTTTCCAAATTATTCTAAATCGTTTGAAAAATTTGACAATAATATTATTGCATTAATTTGAAAAATAAAAACCCGGCCGATTACTTAGCTTGACTTTCGGTGAGCCAAATATTTGGTTTAACGGTTTTTGGCGCTATTCGGCGCCAAATATTCGGTACATCTCTAGAAATAATGAATCTAGATTGAAACGCAAGTTATCAAATATAAAATAAAAACTAGATTGATGATGGAGGACTCTGAAACAAATTTCAATTCTTGGCTCATATCGAAATATTCGAATTATTGATCTGGAATCTATATTTAGAAATAGTTTTTTACATTTCAGCATTGGGATAAAAACTTTAAAATACATTGTCTGGCATTAAGAAGCGTTTTTTTCGGGATTCTGAGCTCAATTTGAGATATAAAATTTCAAAATTTTCTTTGTAAGACATAAAACTTTTAATTCAAAAGAACTTAAAAATGGTTAACAAATAAGAAATATTTCTTTAAAATTTATTTTAATTTTCCATCAAAAAAAATGGGGGGACCCATAGGTACTTTTCAAGATATATTGATTTATTGAACCAATGCAATGTAAAAAGAGACATCATATAAAAAGGTGCTCATCTTTTCTTCTGGTTGTTTATACTTGAATTTGAATTTTTATCGATTCTGAATGATACAAATTGTCGATTTTCCTGGATTTTTATAGAACAAACTATCCTCGGAATGAGCCGTTTCCCACAAACGAAAGCTATTGGTTCGCAAGATCTATTAGAATAAATCAATCATATTATTGGAATCGTACGAATCGAGCATTTTTTATGCCAAAACAACTCGTTTTCGGGCCGACACCAAATGGATTTTCAAACCATTTCTGGATCTGGTCATTTGCATGATTGCCATTTTTTTAGTTTTTAAGTTCTCCTCCAAAAACATATAGAATTTTATTTTTTCAATGTTTATTTTTATTTGCACATAATTCACGAAGACAATCAAGAGTAGGGAAGAATGCCACAAAAAGAATACAATCAATAACTGTACAATATTGTTACTTATTTGTAGGTATCAAAACAGCAATAATTAAAGCTATCCATCGGATTCAAATTATTTGCTTGGTAATAAATACTTAGTTAGAAGTCCTGAATCCTTGCCTTTCAATTTGAATCTGTCACGACCGAGTTGCTCAGCATTACTGTCTTTTTTCATGTTTTTTCATGTTATTCCTTTAACAGAGAAGCTTCTCTTCTTCTGTCACTAACGTTTCGTTGTTTTTGGCGTTTATGAAAAATGACAGTCCTAATCCTATTTAATAGTGCTTCAAATATACCTAAATTTGAATGCTCGGCCTGCTCTATTCTTGTTTAAATACTTCCATGCTAGCAAAAAACAATATTTTCCGACTATTTTCACTCAGCATCGTCCAGCAATTATCTCGAAATTACACTCAATGAATTGCTTGCGCCGAAGATTTTTCGGTGGATTGACTCCTTGGCCGCATCTGTTTTCTTCCATCAAGAAGCCGTGGGCCAGATTTGGAATTTTTGCTCCTTCTGTCAACCTGTAAAAATAAAATTTGAAAGATAAGTATCTTAACAGTTTTTATTCATCAATCAATAAAAAATTTGCACCCAAAGTGTTCAAACTAGGGTGATTTGCCAATCGTTGTCCTCTAACCCATTGTTGCATAGCATGACTTAAATTGTCAATATTTCAGCTGTTTTTTCAACTTTTCCTCAAAAATAATACTGAATCATGTAATTCGGAATGTTTTCTGATGAAATGAGACTTTTGTGATATTTTCTGCTGGTAAGTGTGAATCTTACGGCAGTTTTAATTTTTCTTGTTTTTTTCGCGCGGTTTTTGTGCTAATTGTTAACAAAAACCTTAACATTCCTTCTACGGCAAATAAGGTTTTACGTCAGAACAAAACATTTTTCGTATCAGAAACGTTTGTTGGACAACTTTAACACCATGATTTTGAAAAAAAATTATGATCCATTCTTAACCAGAAAATATGTTGGATCATGCAACAATTGGTCCGCTCCATCTTCTCCTGCCCCATTGTTGTACATAATTCCGCTGCAAAATTTGTTTGAAAATTTCAAATTTATAAATTCGTATACCTCCAATAACTTTGTTTGGTTGTTTTTACAGCTAGAAATAGCAATAAAAATTTTGAAAGCGATTGATTAAGTCCTGAACTATAACAACGCGTTTGAATTAGTATGGAGGCTTGTACGGAAAAATCTAAATTTTCATTTTCTTTAAAAAATCATCAGAGATGTATTGAAAGTTAAAAAAAAATGAATTTATAAAGAATTTCTTGGTTCTTGCAATATATTGTATGTGAACAAAAACTAAACCTTACTTGTACCCCAGAAATGATATTCGTTGTCATACAAAAAAATCAAAATAGGTAAATAATTTTTAATTTTAGTGTTTTGACAGCTAATTTGAAAGCTGGTTAACCGGATGAAAATAAGAATTGCATTATACTTCTTTGCATTGCCAATAAGTGTGATGATTCAAAACTTTTGCAAAAACATGTCATGAAATTATTGAAAGCTTCAGAAAGCAAATCCTGCAATTTTACAATACTTTTCAATGGATTACGATTTTTTATTTCGAAATGGTTATTACTTTTTTCATGAAATACTTTGCTTCTTCTCATGCTGGCAAACAATTAATCTTAAGAATGGGCAAAATCAATATAAATGCTATTCCAGACACTCAAACCGGCGGCTTTGTGTTTTTTTGAGGCCGAATTGGAATTGGAAAGTGCATTGGACGGTTTATATGGAAGACCCTCCCCCCCCTCCCCTCATAAGTGGCCGTCTAAAAATTAGATTGCATTTGAACTAGAGGTTCTCATAATAAGCTTTCGTAACAAATATCAGCCTATTCGACCTCATGGTGACTGATTTTTAAAATGTGCAACCATTGGAAAAAATCGGACAACATTATGCACGACACAAAATTTGCCTGTGCAACTATTGGGCACAGAAAAGCTGTTTTAAATGATTTTTTAAATTTTTATGTCCCTTTTTTCAAACACTTTAACTTTTGGATCTTGTTGACCAATCCTGTATGAGTGCATCGACGAAAAAAAATTGAATGAATTTAGTAGAAATTACTAAAAATACAGCATAAACACCAAAATCATGTGCTTAGCTGTGCAACGATTGGCAAATCACCCTGCTTCTAGTAGAAATTTTCTCAAAATTTGATATTCAATGTTTTAATTTATGAAAACTGACAAATGGTGGTTTTGTAATTTTATTCACAGAATCACTAGAATTCAAAATGAATTTAATAGATACCCACCAAATATATAAGGTTTGTATTTCAGTTACCGTCAAGTCGCCATCTTCCACCCAGTTAAGCGGTTTTCCAACTTCAAACTTGCGCAATAAAAAAAACGATTACAGATTTTAATTCACTTTCCTTTCCAGTACATCTCAAAATTGTTCTACTTTCAATAAAAAAATTTAGTGGATAGCGAATATTGTATATCTACTTTTCAAAATTACTTAACGCGCCCTAAAACTACCACCCACTTGTCTTTTTTCAGTACCGATAAAGTTTTCTTAAGGAAAAACTATCTCACAAGACGAAATGGTTCTTTTTAGTATTGTCCTTGTAAGCAGCAGTCTAAAATCTTCAGAGGATGCATTTTGTGAAATTATTCCCGTCAATATAGTTCAATTTTCAACTAAGTGCATTGACTGATAAAATGATGATTCCTGGCAAACAGGCTCAAGCAATTGGTTATTTTAGCGATAAAACATCATTTTTTAAAGTAATTCTACTAAACACTACTCATAACTTACACATTTGAAGCATTAAATAAATGTTAAGAACAAACACTTTTGCTTGCATACCAATTTTCCAATTACCAATTATTTTTTAGATAACTACAGTATTTTTTATCATTTTAACAGATAATTCGATAAAGATTGGATGAAGATAAGTAATTTTTTTTTATTTATTAACGGTTTTCTTGGCAGTTAGATTAGTCTCAAGGCTGTTGTCAACTATTGAACAGATGTTAATAATTTCATGATAACCAATGATCAGGAACAATTCAAAGAAAAATGTATCATTTTCGGCTCTAGGGATCAGTTATACCCATAATATACATTTTAGAAAACTTCTTCTAAAAAGAAATTTGAGAGTTAAATATGGCATTATGAAGTTCATATTATACTTTAACGATTGAAGTATTGGAATAAATATTTTTGTTATAATTTTTTCATGTGATAAAAATTTCAAAGTGATAGAAAAGGATCATCACATCAAAATTTTCAAACAAAGTTCAATAACTCGAAAAATAATTTTTTTAAAATATGTTGAGATAACAGCATTGTTGTTTTGTTCTTTTTGGCACATTTTTCTAGAACATTTGATATTTGTAAGGCATTCCTGTTTCGAAATACAGCAAAGGAATCAAGTATCTCCAGGTATCAATGTCTTTATTTGTATCAAATCATGATTACACTTATATTACATTATTGCATTAAACTAGGTGTTCAGCTCAATAATGAACTGTTCATAGCCCTATAAGTAACTAGATTATAAAAATTTATTTATAAGATTTAAATTTGCTGAGCGCAATCAAGTTTTTAATGTAGGAGAACATCCTGTAATAGCAAAAATATTTTATACTTAAAACTAAACACTATCTTAAAATTAAACTAAACATAAAGAGAACGAATCTCTGCGATGGAAGACTGCATCGATTTGCCTCTGAAGTTGGAGATGATTTTGTTGGCCATCTCTTCGATAGATTCAATGCCTGCAATCCGATGAAGATCTTCGGTGCTGTGCCAAGGTGGAAGCCGCAAAATCATTTTCAGAACTTTGTTCTGAATCCTCTGGATGGCTTTCTTCCTCGTCGCGCAGCAGCTAGACCAAATCGGAACTGCATACATGATCGCTGGTCGGAAAACTTGTTTGTAGATGAGCATCTTATTTCGCAGGCACAACCGGGATTTCCTGTTGATGAGAGAATAAAGAGATTTAGTGTATTTATTACATTTAGATTGAATATCTTCAATGTGATTTTTAAAAGTAAGATTCCGATCAAGTGTAAGTCCCAAGTACTTCACGTGATCAGACCATTCTAATGAAACCCCATTAAAAGTTATGGAATGATTTTCATTAGGTTTTAAAAAATTTGCTCTTGGCTTATGGGGAAATAAAATAAGTTGAGTTTTGGAAGCGTTAGGAGAAATTTTCCACATTTTCAAGTAATTCAAAAAGGAATTTAAATTTTGTTGCAATCTACTGCGTACCACCCGTAAATTTCGACCTTTTGCTGAAAGCAAAGTATCATCAGCAAATAATCTTCTACCTTTTCCTTCTGGTACATCAGGAAGATCAGAAGTAAAAATATTGTATAAAATTGGCCCAAGTATACTGCCTTGAGGGACACCAGCTCTAATGGGTGTCCTTTCAGAGCATGAATTTTGATAGCTTACTTGTAAGGTTCGGCTAGTCAAATAATTTTGAATAATTTTGGTGAGATATACAGGAAAATCAAATCGAGCTAATTTAGCTACTAAACCTTTGTGCCAAACACTGTCAAAAGCTTTTTCAATATCAAGAAGAGCAACACCAGTTGAATAACCTTCAGATTTGCTAGCGTTAATCATATTAGTTACACTCAAAAGTTGATGTGTAGTAGAATGTCCATGACGAAAACCAAATTGTTCATCAGGGAAAATAGAATTCTGATTAATGTGAATCATCATTCTATTCAAAATAACTCTCTCAAATAGTTTACTTAAAGATGGAAGCAAACTAATTGGTCGATAACTTGAAGGCTCTGAAGCACTTTTTCCAGGTTTCAAAATTGGAGTTACTTTGGCATTTTTCCATTTATTGGGAAAATAAGCCAAATGAAAACATTTGTTGAAGATTTTAACTAAAAAATTTAAAGTGCTTTCAGGCAACTTTTTAATAAGAATATAGAAAATCCCATCTTCCCCTGGAGCTTTCATATTTTTAAATTTTTTGAAAATCAATTTAAGTTCATCAATATTTGTCTCACAAGAACTTTCAAACACATTTTGCTTAGAAAGAATATCATCAAATTCTAGGGAAATTTGAGCATCAATTGGACTTACAACGTTTAAATTAAAATCATGAGCAGACTCAAATTGTTGGGCTAATTTTTGAGCCTTTTCTGAATTAGTTAAAAGAAGTTTATCCCCATCTTTCAAAGTAGGAATTGGCTTCTGAGGCTTTTTCAAAATTTTAGTTAATTTCCAAAATGGCTTTGAGTAGGGTTTTATATCCTCTACTGCTTTAGCAAAATTTTCATTACGAATGAAATTTAAACGACGTTTGATCTCTTTTTGAAGGTCGCAATAAATTAATTTCAAATAAGGATCCCTAGTACGTTGATATTGGCGTCGACGAATGTTTTTCAGTCGTATCAAAAACTGAAGATCATCATCGATCAAAGGTTGATTGAATTTATGTTTAACTTTAGGTATTGAAGCGGCTTTAGCATTGACTATTGCAGTTGTCAAATTTTCTACAGCCAAATCAATATCTTCTATTGAATTCAGTGGAACGTTTACATCTAAATTACGTTCAATAAAATTCATATATCGCTCCCAGTTAGCCTTTTGAAAGTTAAAAGTTGATTTTAAAGGGTTTTCAATGGGACTTTGGGATAAAGAAAATGTTACTGGAAGGTGGTCTGAATCGAGGTCCGCATGAGTAACTAATTGACTACAATGCTCGCCTAAATCCGTTAGAACCAAATCAATTGTGGAGGGATTTCTAATTGAAGAAAAACAAGTATGCCCATTAGGATATTCAACAGTATAATAACCTGCAGAGCAGTCATTAAACAAAATATTCCCATTTGAATTTGATGAAATATTATTCCAAGATCGGTGTTTTGCATTAAAGTCACCAATAATAAAAAATTTAGATTTATTTCTGGTGAGTTTTTGCAAATCTCCCTTCAAAAAATTTTTCTGTTCGCCGCTGCATTGAAAAGGCAAATATGCGGCAACAATTATAATTTTCCCCATAGAAGTTTCTAATTCGATTCCAATTGTTTCTAAGACTTTTGTATTGAAAGAAGGAAGAAGTCTAAATTTGAGACGACTATTGATGACAATAGCTACACCCCCACCTTGTCGATCAAGTCGATCATTTCGTAAAATTTTAAAGAAAGCATTGCTTTTCAAGTTATTGTCTGGCTTTAAAAAAGTTTCAGTGATGGCAGCAATATGTATGTTTTGAGTTTTCAAAAATAAAAAGAATTCATCTTGGTTAGCCAGTAAAGATCTAGCGTTCCAATTCATAATATTTAAACATCTATTTTGATCCATGAGGGAATCGTAAAGTCATAATAATTTTGTTAGCATAATTAAAAGAAGTTTGGAAAGCTTCAAACATTGAATTTGCTTTCAACATAAGTTGCATCATTTCCATTAAATTTTGATGCAAAAATTTTAATTTTTCCTCAGTAATCTCACCCAAATCAACAAAATTGTTAGGATCAGAAAATGAAGGAGAAGAAAAAGTATTTGAATTTCGGGGATTTTCCCAAGCCTTCGCGTGAACGTTGAGACTTGGTTTTTTCCCATTTTTATTAGTTAAACCTGAAGAGGGCAACCCATTTTCAACCACCTCTGAGAACGATAAACAACGAGTTTGTGGCGCAGAATCAGCCCAGGTAACATTAAAATCACTTCGGGTATTACCCAGCCGTGATTCCAATGTAGGCCGAGGCTGACTGCGAACAGGCAAGTTGTTTGCCGGTCTGACGTGTGAAGACGAAAAAGAGGAAGGAGGAGAAGAAACTTTTCTGGAAACTTTGGGATTTTTCCTAGAAGCAACAATTTTTGCCCTAACGGGACATTCTAGAGAATTCGAGGAATGATTACCTGCGCAATTCGCACACTTAAAAAATTCTGTTTTTGGCTTATCACCACCAAAAAGGCATTTAGATTTTTCATGATCGAATGAGCCGCAAAACATGCATCTGGCATTCATTCTACAATTTTTAGTGCCATGACAAAAAGCTTGACAACGACGACATTGCGTAATATTTTGTAAAAAATTGGTATGGGATTTACGAAAAGGTTCAAATTTTACTCGACAATGAAACATAAGACGAGCCTTTTCCAAAATTTGCAAATTATTGACCTGATCCTTTTTAAAATGGATCAAATAAAGCTCAGGAGCAAAACCAACACTACTGGTATTATTCGTGTTGGTTCTTTTCCTCATTTGAATTACTTGAATTGGAGAAAAACCTAACAAAGAATTTAATTCAGCTGTGATCTCATCCGGTGTCTGATCGCCGGTGAGACCACGAAGTACAACTTTAAATGGACGATCACTTCTAGTGTCGTAAGTAAAAAATTGATGTTTTTTATTATTCAAATAATTTAAAATTTTTTGAAAATCATTAAAAGATTCCGCCAATATACGAGCAGTTCCCCTTCGACCGATCTGAAAAGAAATCTTCACATCCTTAACGGAAGTGACGATTTCTTTTCGAAAGGCATTGAAGTCAGGAATCGTGACCGTTATTGGTGGAATCTTTTCGTTTTTAAGAGTATAAGAAGAAGAAGGTTTCTTAGTACTCTTATCAGAATTAAATATGAATATTTCCTCATCACCGATGTTATGAAGGACATCGAATGAGTTGGAAATTTCAACTTTTTTGGGCGATGGACCTGAATTAGTTTCGGCAATACGCTTTCTACCAGCCCTTGAGCCAGCCGATGACTTCCCCATGCTGGAAAGAAAAGAGAAAATATGAATAAAAGAAAATGAAAATAATTTAATTTTTTTTTTTTATAATTTTAGCACTGAAAAGTGCTGATTGAAAAACAGGTAAGGAAAAAAAAAATAATGTAAAATATTCCTGCAGGTACACAGCAACGATACGATGCTCCGGCGTACGTGTTGACGGCTCAACGGTACAGATGGAAGTGGATGATCTCCAGGTATCAAGTATCCTCATTCTCCCCTTATTTTTTTCAGTGAAATGGTAGAACTTTGATGCCAACACAAAGAAGACGTGAGATTGTTGCGGAAAACATCCCATTTGAAAAAAAAAAAAAAAACACATTAAATTGTGATTTCGGGTGATGATTGGTGTCTGGGCGGTAAATTTCTATTCAGTGATATCGCATTTTGAATCGAATTAATGCTACTCGAAATTTCTTTTTTTGGGATTTTCATCCCAATGGAAGATTCATCCTATTACTCGAGATTATCAAAGTATATTTGAGATTTTATCTGCAGAAATCTTCAAGTAACAAATTCCAATCATTTTATTCAAAACCGAATAAATTTACGTTTTGTTTCTTAGGAAGCCTGGCCACTGGAGATTTCATAGCAAACTCCGAACATATAATTTAGTAAATATTGGTAACTCTACTAATTCGAAGAGTAAAAATATTACGATCAAAAACCTTATTATGCACCGATGGTTCAAAAACATAGAAAAATGTCTCAAATCACTTTTGACTTTCTGAAACATGAAAGCGTTTCCATAAATCTACATTTGGCTTGATTGATAGTTGATAGTAATCATTAAATTTTTTGTTATAGGAACGTAAAATCGATCATCTCGTCTAAAAAAGTGAATTTACGAACCTTAATAAGAGTCCGTCGACGTACTTCTTGTGCTAACATGGATCCGGATTCTGCACTGGGGTTACTAGACTAGTTCAAATCGATGTAAAAACCAACCTATAGTGATTTGAATCGGTTACAAAGATTTTTTCGGCATTGCTTGGTAGTTAGTTTTTCCGTCCCCAATGGTTCCAACGATTTCTTCGGTGAAATCATCTATTTGCCGCAACTATTTCCATTAACCAAGAGAATTGCAACGTCAGTATAGTTTTCAAGCTCGAAGATGGATGGAAAGTCATGCCTACCTGAAAAAGTAAAATAAAAAGTCTTGAGAACAAGAATAAAATTGGTAATTTATCACCTAAAATTCAATTCAATCATCGTTTAAATGAAATTCAATTCAATAATAATAAATAATGCTTGTACGTAAAATGCACTCTAAATATTCAGAATTGAACAAATGTAATGTTTTTTATTTTTAAATTAAGTGACATAACTGGCAGCAACCATTGAATTCACTATAAATTTGAAACAATGCGGAAATGCGGAATCATTAAAGTGAAGGTATTTTTTTCGCATCCAACTGTAAATGTAATAGACTCAACTGATGATTGACCTTACGCAATTTACTATGAATATAAAAGCTTCAACTTTTGTGGTATAATTGATTTAATTGCTAATAAGATAGATTCAACAACAATTGTATAGTAAATATAATAGATATAATAGATTCAACTAAACATTTCTGGTTCATCTCTTACATTTTACTATAAAATTTACTATAAATATGATATATTCAACTGTAGTGATATAATTGATTCAACTGTAAATATGATAAATTCACCTTCAAATGTTTCATTGATTTAAGGTATTGAACTATAAATAAAGTGAATTCAACTATTCTTTTATGATCGATTGTGTGATACTTGAATAAAGACATACAAATCCAATCACTGCGTGTTTTACATAAAAGTAGTAAGCGTGAATGTTGCAAGCAGTTTATGTTTAAAAATGGTAAAAACAGAAGGTAAATAATAAGTAGAGGTATACTGCCGCTCATAGCAAGTCCGTCCCATTTGCGTTTTTGTTGAAATGAGAAAAACGGCATTGAAAAATCGTAAAAAGTCCACCGGTAATTCGGCACTTGTATGTTTTTTTTATCAAAGTAATCAACAGAATCTGTCACTGCTGCGGCTAATGAAAGATTTTCGCTTTTTAAGGATTATTTTTTTGTTTTGATTCTGTTGAAAATCATTTGCTGGGCCCTTATGGCTGTGGGACCGACATGCGATGATTTATGCCATATGGGACCGACTTGCGATCATTTGTTCAATGGGACAAAATTACTTGAGGTTTTTTTCAATGTTCATCAGAACAAAGTACTGAAAACAAAGTTTTCTATTGAAACTACAGATAAAATTAAGATGTTTCCAGCGATAAACTGAAAAATGATGAAAACGCAAATGGGACGGACTTGCTATGAGCGGCAGTATAATTGAATAGCAAACGTTTGCTTGTTTCAAAAAACTTGCGACAAAATTTTTCCTCCGTTTCGGTCAATTCCAGCCAGATGCGGCAGCAACGTAGGAACGTAGGAATCGATGCCGCTGGAATCGATGCTGCCCATTTTGGGTGGCACGAAATGGTGTTTCATCGGAAAGATCAATTCCAAAATCAATTGAATTGTTTACAAAATCATATAATTCTTGTCTACCATTGGCTTTTCTGTGCTTTCAGCTAATAACAAATAAACAAAATATGTTTATGCTTTCAGCTAATAACAAATAAACAAAATATGTTTAAAACCAAAACATAAATAAAGATGGATGCAGGAAAAATGCGAAAAAAGTAACGCATAAAATAAATCATTAAAGTATGATTGATTCAATCATAATTTTAAATTATAAATCAGCCATAGCACTATAGTTGAATCTACAACTCACAAGGTTGAATGCCCACATCAAACAGTATATAATAGTTGAATTTATCAATTTTATTGCTGTATCAATCTCACAATTGTATTTGAACTTATCATATTTTAAGTTGAATGTATAAAACCAATCATACAAATATCTAGTCGGGGCTTGACTAGACCTAACTGAATGCCATGAACTTGATTTCGAGATAATCGAGTTCAAAGTTCACAAAATGTTCTTCTCTAAACTAAAAATTTTAAATTCCTAATAAAATCTCGAAGAACGGCTAAAGTTAATCAAGAGTAACAATCTCGACTCAGAACTAAGGCCAAAACATCGAAATCTTATCCCAGGTCCACAATTCTACTATAGATTTTTAAAAAATTCCTCATTTGTTGATAGAAACTTATAGACTGTACTCGAAAAACAATATCAAACGTTGTTTACAAAATAAGTTGTGCATAAATTTTGGGTACAGTCCTGAGTCTCTAATATCTAAATATATTTTCAATAAGGTAGCCTGAAAAATTTAAACTGCGTGATAACAATTTTGTATTTTGCGTCTAAAACCATTTTTTCAATAAAGTTTATTCAAATAAACTTGATGATGTGTTTCGATGAAAACAAACTGCTTTTCGAATTTTTTTTTCTTGATTTGCCTGGATATTGCCCGGATTTTGTAAGGTGTTTAAATAAAATTTTCCAGATTTTCCCTGCCCGTATAAGTGCGCAAAAATATCTAATGAGCTCAGGTTTGAATAATATCCGATGTTCTGGTACCTTTTTTTTTCATAAATTTCAATTTGTTGCTTGTGACCGGATTGTGGAATCTGAATCCAGTTTATAGTTCTTGGTTTTCAGTTTGGTTCACCATTGTGACAAAATCCTGATCCGAATCTCATCAAAAACTCATAATTTCGGAATATTAAAAAAATATTTAAAATAACAAACGATTTTTGAAATTTGGATTTGAAATTTTTCTCTTAGTTCTTATGATGAATTGAAACTTTAAAAAGTTCCAATGGTAATTCAGAAATGAAATATCAGGGTTTCATCATTCGGAATTTTCAGTCGGATAAGAATTAAAAATTTGTATTCATGTTCGAAATGCAGAATTCAGATTCGGGATGGAAATTCAAAATTTCTCAAAACAAAACAAATCATTGTTATAAAATAAGATCTACTCTTTTCCAAAATTGCGTTCCCTGAGAAATCTTTAATTTTTCGCAGGATTTCAATAATGAAATAAAGCATTAATGATATTTTATTGTTGATAAAATAATTTGTACTTCATTTTCGGGTTCAGGGAATACATTTTATTAATTTATTTTTTAACATTATTTATATTGTAGATACTTACAAAACAAGTTTTCTTTTTCAAATTAGGCTTTCAAGATCTTTAATTCTTTTTTTTTAAATTAAAAAAAAAACTTATCATATTTTGGACTGATTTTTGAAAGTAGTTATTTGAAATGAACTACTTTTAATATAAAAGAACTTAAACCCGAATAATATGATACTTTTAGTATCACTTTTTTTCACTATTCTTCATAAACGCATTTTTCAAGCAAAAATGTTCAATGAAAAATTTTGTCTCCAAAACCCCCCTATGAGGTAGTTCTATGAGGTAGTCCTTCCAGGTAGCACATTGGACTTTAATAACGATATGTTTGCAGTTAGGTCCCTCTGCTCGAACCAAAATATGAAAAAATCGGCAATGCTATATCATTAGACTGGGAAATTTGTTCTAAACAATTAAATAAACTTCAATTATCATTAAAAGTTAAAAATCCTACCAATCCATTAGAAGAAATTCATATTAAAATTCAAAGGATTCAGTTCGGTTTAGCGTAAAGTTGCCAGAATTTTTTCCACTCCCATCCAGGCCTAGCAATTCCGGGCATTTTCCAAAAAAACTTGGCAAAATCCGGGCATGGATTTCAATTTTTCAAATCCAAAAACCGGGCCAAAACCGGGCAAAATTTAGGTGTTAAGATATATAAAAGCAAAGAAAAATGCAAAAAAAATGAAATTAATATTTTATTAATGTAATTGCAGACTTCCAAAAACTTTTTGGAACACTTAAATATTTAAAGGTTTATAAAAGTAAATCAGCGAAATTATTTGAAACAACCGTTGAAAATTTCCATACCGTTAATCGATTTTGCTGAAACTTAATAAAAAACTTTGATTTTTTTTTGTTTCTTTGTGAAAATTGTGAAAAAATCCGGGCAATATCCGGACTTTTTTTTACGATATCCGGGCAACCGGGCCGGATCGGACTTTCTCGAAATTTTGCATCAAATATCCGGGCAAACCCGGATAAAACCGAGCAATCTGGCAAGCTTAGTTTAGCGGCTCTTTGAATTAAAGCTGCGGCAGTTCAGCTCACTGCGCAAATATTATACATATTTTGTAATAACTATTTATTATAGCTTTCAAAACCGATAATTGTGACCTTGGCACACGGATTTTCATAGGTTCAGCAGACAATTTTGAAATTGCATCCACTGGAGAAAAAAGCGGATAGAACGAAATGGCAAAAAGCATTTTTAAGCCTTATTAAACAATTTCTTGCTTTCCACTATTTTTGAGGCAACAGCATAGAGATCCAGATTTAATGTACATTAATCGTAAATTAATTCTGTTTCAAAACATCAAAAACTAAAATCAAATTTTTCATTTCCAAAACGTGTGTATATTTTTAAATCAATCAAATTCAAAAGTTGAGCTGCAAATAACAGGAAAATCAAAGTCAATATCTAATTTACCCTCTCTGAAAATTGATCAGTTGAAATTTTCAAAATCGTATCTGAATTAATCAATCATTAGAAAAAAAATATTTACAACTTTTACACGTAACATAATAAAAATATTTGAAAAAACCATTTTAGTCCTATCCTATTTGTTTAACTGAAAACGATAATTTTTAATGTTTATGAATAAAGATACTTCATTAGCGTTCGAGATTACTCGATTTAAACCGGGCTTGTCCGGATTTTCAAAGAAAACATTGAGAGATGCCCGGTCAAGTCCCGTTGCCCATAGTTTTTTTTTTCAAAATTATTCAAAATTTTTACGGAATTCCAAATTTCCAACTTCTTTTAGCAAAATAAATAAATTATTTGGAATTGTAAGATTAGATTTGAGATGTGCTTTGATAAAAATCATTTTTCGTGTATTTATTTTTAAGCTTTTCTCTCACCTTTTCTGGAAAGTAGTTAGATTTTGACTGGATGTGCCTGGATACAAACGGGTTTTGAGTTAAAAATTTAAAAACCCAATGTTCGGGTTGGCACGGCCAAGATATGTACAGAGAAAAAAAATTTAACCTCACACTATAAATTTCGGGTTAATAAGTGAATAGATGCATGAAATTCAAATACAAAATTGAAAACTGAGAACTGAGAATTACAAATTAATGTTTGGCATCTTTCAAACTTTAATCAGCATTGAATCAGCATTAAGAATGAATGAAATTTAATTCTGAGAATCTATTTGAAAACTTATGTACAGGCTGAATAATTGTTATCAATTACTAAATTGATCTTAACACCCTGATGCAGTTGTTTTTATAACTAAATTGTTTGTATTTAAAAACAAACTTTTGAGTCTTTAAACAAACTTTTAATTTAAAGTGTTATGCATCCATTTTTTTCCAGAAACACACAAATTTTGAACGAATTTTCAGCACGGACAGATTTGTTTTTCATTTTCAATGTTATAAATTTTTGTTTCAAATAAAAAAAAAATGAACTAAGGTGGCCAGTTTAAATGTATTGTTTTTTTTTTATTATTTGACACGGTTTTTAAAAGTAGGCTACAAAATCACCTAATGACAGATTAATACTGGTCAAACCACAGATTTTTTTCCAGCTTTAGCAAGTATTAACTAATAATGTACAATGTGTTGTATTTCATTCTTCATTCAATTCGAAGCATAATACTGATAATACATGTGAAATAAAATGCGATTTTTGAATTTTTTTATGTTTAAATTCTGAAGACACGTTCGTTTGATGTCATGAATTTTTAAATTCTACCAGTTGTCAGGAGCATAATTTTTGAAGATCAAAATTTTCCACTATATATACTCCAGGTAAATTTAAACTTATACTTTTGGATTTTGGAAGGGTTGAGCTAAATCTGAAGAATGTCATAAAATGCTTGATAATTTTGTGTAAATTTGGTTTTCTCAACTTTTTTAATTTATAAGCTTTTTTTGCTGAAGAAATTATAAATATTCTGCTTATGTTAATATGTTCGAATATTTCACTTTAATATCATGCGAAGTATTCAATTTAGCTTGATATGGACTTGACTCGATACTTTTCAAGGCATTTAAATATATAAAAAATCAAACCCTGTTAGAATAATTAAAGATCCAGAAGGGAATCCATGTACTTAACGGTAATCAGAAAATGATTTAAAAGAAATATGCAAGAGTTAAAAGAATACTCTCATAGTTTTATAGTTTATTTCGTAAAACGAATGTTCATAGATCATGCATATTTTGTTTGCTTTTTAATTATAAATAAAAACAATAAAAAAATTGAAAATTTTAGCTCTTCTGACTCAAAAGTCGACCACTGATCTGGTTGAATCCCGATTCCCTACCATCTCTAATTGAATATTTCATAAATATAGTTGGTCGAGAATCAATCATCAATTTGATTGGTTATAGGCGAAATATTGTTGGTCAAACTATACTTTTTGCTCCGTGAAGGCAAAAAAACACCGTCAATTACGGTATGCATTATTAAGAATTAACCTTGGTTTGATTTAAGCAATTACATTTGACATTCTCGTAATTAAAGTCGGGGAGATAAGGGCATAACGAGCATCCGGGGCATAATGAGCATTCCTCTTTTCTTTAAAAGTAGGTACATTTTAAAATGAACGCACGCTTTTCAAAGAATGAAAATCCTACTGAAGCTTAATTAATAATATGAATGATTCCAAATTCTTGATACTAACCTTCAGTTGTATTTTCTGAGACAGTTTTTTTTTGTCATAGATATGTTTCTGGGAGACGTCCATCCATTAGTAAGATATTTTCCTATCCCATGGTAGACCAGAGTAAGAGCAAGTCTGATATTACTGATGTATCTCCCTAATCCTTTAGGTCATCAATAAACCACGGGTTGACGTTCTGTAGGGAAATCTCACGTGGTTTTGGAATCATTAACCTTTCCATAATCTGTAAAAAAGATAAATTAATGTTTTGAACTAAAACTATACTTTTCTTTATTCCTTACAAAGGTTTTCTGGTTTGATGATAGACTAGGCAGAAAGACACATTACATTTTTTCGCCATCCTTCCGAGACTCTGTAAAATCTGATTTGGCCACCGGATCTGTTTCAATTTATGTTCCACGCTAGGTCCCGTCGAAAGTGAGATTCCTTCTTTTGTGAGCAGCTGCTTTCCTCAGGAACTAAACAGGAATTCGTGCAAGTTCTGGTGGCATTCAAACAGGGTTCATTATTGATTGTTAAACCAACGGAATGATTTGCAGTTGTTCAACATTGAGGACTCGATTACATTTATTTGGTTGTTGGAATTGTCCATCCGGGTTTCTGATTGATTGTCCGAAAAAAAAAACACCAAGGGGTTCGCAATTCGTTGTATGATCACTGGAAAGATAGGATAAATAAAAAAAGCATACTTGAATCGAGAAAAAAAGGTAAACTTTAAGTTATGCTTGAAAATATTTGCTTTAGACTTGTAGAAAATTCACAAAACATTTTTTGTTAACTTGAATCAAGTATTGTGAATTGTATTCTATTACTTAAAAGATGATTATTGCTTCTTAAAGGGTGATACGGTCAAAATTTGGTCAAGGGAAAACGCTATGGCGTGTTGGGAGGGTTCTTGTCCTTGGGAACCACCTGCACGTTGTTGGAGGCGTACCACTCCATGGCCTTTTTACCGTAATGGCAAGATGCCAAATCCGGCCAAAACAATATGGAACAACCGTGTTTCTTCAGGAAAGGCAGCAGACGTTTATTCAGATTCAAACACTCTTTCACGTAAATTTCTTGGCTGACAATACCGGAAGCTATGAAAATGCTACTTTCCAAGCCACAGGTACAGATGGCTTGCCAAACCAGATATTTCTTCGCGAACTTTGACAGTTTCATGTGCTTGAATATATCTGCTACCTTTCTCCTTCCTTTTGCCGTATAAAACTCCTGTCCCGGAAGCTGCTTGTAGTCGGCTTTGACGTAGGTTTCGTCGTCCATTACAACACAGTCAAACTTCGTCAGCATCGTCGTGTACAGCCTCCGGGATCGCGCTTTGGCCGTCGTATTTTGTTTATCATCGCGATTTGGAGTCACTACCTTCTTGTAAGTCGATAGTCCGGCTCGTTCTTTGGCTCGATGGACGGTTGTAGACGATACACCCAGCTTATTTGCGGCATCTCGGAGAGAGAGGTTAGGGTTTCGCTTGAAACTACCAGCAACTCTCTTTGTCGTCTCAGCGGCTTGCGGTTTTCGATTTCCCCTCGATCCAGACTTCCTGGCTGCCGACAAACGATTTGGAAACTTTTAGCGAATTTGCCAGCTTTGCGTGCGTGCGAGCAAAATTTTGATACGCTGCTCTTCTTTCTTGGACGGCATTTTGACAACTGAAGAGTGAATTCCAAAATCAAAATAGGAGCAACATTCTACACACACACACACACACCTTCAAAATGAGGGGTGTTCTGGTTTTTTAAATGCAAAATTGAAAGGAATACGTCAAGTTGATATTGACCAAATTTTGACCGTATCACCCTTTACTTCCCCAAACTTAAATTTACAGTTATTCTTTTGAAGTAAATATTACCTTTTTGATGTTTGGATCTCAGTTTGCAAGCTTATTGATAGATTGCAGGCCCGTGCGAAGGAGCCACCCATATGGGGAGGGGTTCTTAGTTTCGAAATTCAAATTAAGTTAGAAACGATAACAATACCAAAAAAAACACAATATACCCATTACCATCACACGAACATGAAAAAAATAATATTTACTGAAAATACTTAAAATAAATAATAAAAACAGTTCAAATCAATGATATTTCTTAGTTTTCAATAAATAATTCAAAATTATGATCCTTATTCTGAACTAAAATTTTTAAATCAATAATTTCGAAACACAAAAAAACAAAAGCTAATTAAAATTAAAACAGAATTTAAATCGTCAGATTTGAGAATCAATGTACACTTCACATAAACATAATCATGGCCGTAGGAACGGGGGAAATTTTTATGGGTTCATCCTTTCCTCCCTTTCCATGAGGATCCTAAAATGCCAAGCAACATGTTCTTCTCTAAATTTTAAATTACAAATTCCTAATCAAATTGTGATGAATGACTAAAATGATTCATAACTCAGAACTAAAGCCAAAACTTCATAATCTTATCCAAGGTCAATTATTTCCTAAAGTTTTTCAAAATATGTCCAACTTATTGATAGAAATGAAGTCTTGAATATCGAATTTTAATAAGATGTGATAAGAATTCGGATTCTGTATCCAGTTTATTGTTGCCGAATTTCAGTTTGGATCATCATTGGGAAAAATCCTAATTCGAATCTGGGTTTTGCATTTCAAACTTCTGTAATCGAAATTTATCACTTTGGAATATGAAAAGAAAATATTCAAAACTATAAACCATTTTTAAGATTTGAAGTTTTTAATTTTAATTCTTATGCAGAATTGGAACTAAAAAAGTTTCATTGAACTGGAATAGCTGAAACTGTTTTATTATTCTCAATTTTCATTCAGGTTCACAAGTTGAATTTTGAAGTTCACTGAAGAAAGAATTCACAATGTAAGCCAAAATTTCCGAATTCAAATAGAGATTTCTTGTAGACATTCCGATCCAAATTTCGCCTTTTGGCTCATTATTAGAAGAAATTAATTAGGCTCATAATTAGAAGATTCAAAAGTAGTTTTCAAATTTGGAATTCAAATTTCGAACTCAGGTTCAAAGGGCAGTTCTAAGATTCGAAATAAGAATTAAAAATTCAGATTCAGCTCGAAGCTCAGTTTTTCAAACCAAGATTAAAATTTAAATGTGAGAATTTTACTTAGGATTAAAATTAAAAGCGATCACACATACACCAACCAAAATATAATCACGAATATAAAATTAAATTTTAATTTTTGAGAAACAAAGACGTTATTTTTTTGTAAAATTTTACAGAATTCTAGTCATGAAATAAATTTTTAATGATAATTTATTTGCCGCAAAAGAACTTGTTCTTTATTTTCAAGATAAAATTTAACTGAAAATAAAGTTGAAAACTGAAATCTTTAATTTTAATCGAGTTCACAAGAGAAAAAAATAAATCTGATTTGAACCGCGAATTTATTTCATAATTTTTTAATACTTGTGGTTTTAAAGAATTAGCTTACTACTTTCTCATTTTAGTGAATATAAAAAAAATCAAATCCAAATTCAAAACTTCTTGAAGAAAAAATTGGCAACATCTAAGATTTATTTTTGAAAGTTGGAAATTGAAATGAATACCTCATTGTTAGTGAAAAATATCTCAAACCTGCATAATTATAAAGAAGCTTCAATTTATGTTTAGTATTCTTTATGTATTCATTGTTCAAGCAAAAATGTAAAAGGAAAAATTTTGTCACAAAAGCTCCCCCCATGAGTCGGTTTTTCTTAAGGCCCTGAACCAAAAAAAATCATCAAATATTACACCAGTTTTGAAAAGAAACTGAATCCTTATTCTTAAATAAATTTTTGATCAGGTCAGAAACTACCTATGATTAAAAGTTGTAAACGGTGATGATGAATAATCAAAACCAGTAAAATTGTACAGATTTTAAAAATTTGGAAGACAAATATCTCTGACACAATGTTAAAAATGGTTTTATCTCATTTAACAAATTAATCTGTTTAGGTTTTTTCAAGTCAATACTTCTTTAATAGTTCGTTTAAAATCAATTATTTTATAGAATTTTAAAAAGCAAACTAATAGAAATCATCGATAAGTATTTTAGAAGGAGTCCAAATAATTTCCGGTCTCGGGAAAAGTTGACAAATACCTTCATTTTAAAAATTTTTTGGAATATTTTAAAGTTTTCTCAGAAAAGTGAAGAACTTTCTTAAATAATTTTTAACTTTTTTCAGAAATTGCAGGGCACCAAAGTTGATCGAATATTTTTCTATAAATTCTTTGAATTACCTTAGAAAATGTGAATTTTGTGGACTTGTGTTAGTTTTCAAACAATTTTGAACGTGGAGTTGAGCAAAAGTCACAAAATAAAATTGAGGCTGTAATTGGTTTCTTGAAGAATATTTCATGTTAGCATAAAATTTGTTAATTTTAATGATTTTGTTGTCAAAGTTTTTAGTAATAAAGTGAAGAGTGAATTTGTTTCGATACACTACTCAATTTGAAATTTGAGTTTCAATACAAAAAGTTTATTGAGTTGCAGATCTTAATTGATCATTTAAAATAAGTAGACTGAGTCAATTTGGGGTCAATTTTGAATTTCTCAAATCCTGGGGTCTGAAAAGCTTCGTTTTGGTTCAAAACCGTTTTTTTGCAGAATTTTCAGTATCGGAAAGTGAGGATACGTGATCCCTGGGCAAACTTGATTCCATCGCTATATCTCGAAACAGGAATGTCTTACAGATAACAAATGTTCAAGAAAAAAGTTCCAAAATTTTTGTTCTAAAATGTCAATCGTTAGAGTATGACTTGAATCCCATAATGCCTTTTTTTCGAAGCTTTAGGAAACTGTAAGTTTTTCTAAGAAGAAGTTATCCAAAATGAATGCTTTGGGTTTAACTGATCCCTAGAGTAAAAAATGAAATTTTCTCTCTCTGAATGGATCGTGATCATTGGTTATTATGAAATCACTAATAAATGTCCAAAAAATAAAATTTGTCCAGTAATTATCTGTTAAAAAAGAATAAAATACTGTATTGGTCTAAAAACCAAACAATTGCGCCTTTTAGTATGCGATGACTCTAGGGTAGTAGAAAAACCTTCGGAATTCTCTTTATCTGATACTTACAAACTGTGAAATGAGAACTAATATGGCAAACAAAAAGTTAACGGATCTTTAATCTTCGGATTATACTAGATTTTTGCCTAGGCTCAGGGCACCCTGCAGCAAGGATAAAGTCTCCTTAAGTTAAGGATCAAAGTCTCCTGTAACTTAATAAATATCACAACTTTTTAAGCCTCACCAAAATGCTTTTAGCTTATCAACGAGTTCATGTATCGTTTGAAATTTTTAGTTTATAAATTCGAAATTTTACGCTGTAAGAAAATACAAAATACGGTGAGTTGCAAAGTTTTCCCAAAAAGATATGATGAATATAAGAAAAGGGGATCAAGTATCTCCCCTTTCCACCTTAACGATTACATGAGTGAACTTGAACTTTCATGTCTGTATGGCAATACTGTAAATTTTGTACTGAAAAATCAATTTCATTTTTTTCTTCTGTGAAGCCAAGCCTGTAAATGGTTTCTGTGAAACTTTATAAATTCTCTTAAAGGGAATTTTCCGCTGAACAACTTTGTCCAAAACCGTTAATTCGTATTTTATTAGGCTTAAAAGTTATTAACTGTTTAAAAGGGGCATGTCAATAGATTCAATTGACATCACTGCTGGGTGCCTAGAGCGGTATTGCATGACTACTTTGCATAAAACCTTCGCTGTGGCCTCAGCTGTGATGTCAATTGAATTTATAGTTTTTCAATGCCAAAAGACATACCCCTGTTCGACAGCTAATAGCTTTTATGCCTAATAAGATACAAAAATACAGATCTCAACAAAATTGTTCAGCGGAAAATTTTCTTTAGAGAATTTATAAATTGGCACAAATACCATTTACTGGCTCGGTTTCACAGAAGAAACAAAACTGATGTTGATGTTTCAGTACAAAATAATTAATTTTCCCATACCAACCTAAAAGTTTAAATTTACTCATGTGTAAACGTTTCTTCAAAAATCTGCAGAAAATCATGGATGAGTAATGAACCAAAACGAAGTTTTGAAGACCCCAGGGTTTGAGAAATTAAGAAACTACCCTAAATCGTTTCAGTCTAATATCTTGGTCATAGAGTGATATAGGACTAAATAACGCCAGAGTCGAGCAAATTTTCTCACATGTATGTTGACACTATTTTTTTTAACCCAGGTAATTTCACGTAGCTACGGTAAATTATTTTTCTCGATCTAAAAGTTTTCTTTGGAAAAAATCTTAAGGCCCATGGCTTTGATATAACATTTGTACTTGTTCCTAGTTCCGTACCGACGACTCAAAATCTAAAGCGAAATAAATATCAAGCATGCTTATTAGTAAAATTTACTTACATTGAAATTCCTAATTGCAGAAAACTTCAGGTTTCAGCTGTTTAGCTGGGGATGGGAGGGAGGTGTCCTGGCATTCCTACAATAGGTTGTATGAAACTCAATTCCCAGGAAGGGGGAAAACGGCGCAGAGAAACTGAGATATTCTCTCCAAATCCCAGTGACTTGGACTGACCATCAGCACCACTTTTTGGATCGGTATCAACTTCATGAATGTTTTGGCCCCGTTAGCATTGATACGTTGCTGTAGAAAAAACAAAGAAAAACACAAAAATAATGCTTTAAATAATTTTCAATGAATAAATAAATTTTTATGCACATTCCAAAATATTGTGCATATTTTGTTGCAAACGAAGCTGACCAGCGATCTTTTCGAAGTTTTCTCATCCGTATTTAATATCAAATGATGTTTGCGAAATATCCAATTGGCGTAGCAACGTGTTGTCTTGTTTATACTTGGGTCGTAGAAAATATTTAAAATGAATACAAAAGTCTAAATCAAAACTATTCAAGACCTCTGAAGCCTGATCAGGTAATTCAAGAAAAAAAGGGCAAAAAGGGTCCGTTATTTCATAGAAGGAAGAGTGAAGGCAGAATGGTGTGGATTAAACATCTTTCTCTTCCGATTCAAATCACTAGGAAAAAAAAAATAGAATTTGAGGGAATACCTATCATTCGCAGCGGGAAATTCCATAACATTTCTTCCGGTCAGATTAGGGCTCAGAGCTGCAGCCTTCGAATGACTCCACCAAGCTCGTTTCTTTCCTTCCTGGCAATCCTAAATAAAATGATATTATTCACAACAGTACATTCAATTAAATAGATATAAATTTTACCTGGTTATTTTATGATGGTGAGAGAGACGTGAGCGTGATTATGATGTTGAAGATGTTGACACTTCCCGAACTGGAAAAACGGCACAAATCGCTTCTGAAACCCCCAGATTAACTTCCGCTGGAGCTCCTATCGCTGGAACTGGAATCCGAAAAGCTGCCGCTAGTCATCTCAGTCTTAATCTAGTCATCGGTCTTTTGAGCAGACAGCGCTCAGTTCCGACGATCCAATTGATAGCCAATCCAACCGTAAAGGGAATACAAAAAAGAACAAAGAAAATATGAGTGATCTTAGCGATTTTATTGCTAATAAATAAAAACACAAATGGTGGCTTCGATTTAACCGTTCGAATATTCTGTCTAGGATTACGGTTTATTTATCCCTTAGAGCAAGTTCACTGGTCTTGGGAAAATGTGGTAGACATTTTGACACTTACGGCACATTTTGAAAATTTTGCCATACAAAAACATTTTTAAGATCTGTGGCCTTCTAGTTTTTTTACAACACGTGTTGGATTTTCGCATGCTGTGATGCAAAAATAGCAATATTTTATCACATACGGCTGAAATAGAAACAGTGTTGTAAAAAAATACATCGCCGCAAGATCTTGAAAACAGTTTTGCATGGTAAAATTTTAATAATGTCAAAATTTCTACCACTTTTTCCCAACACCAGTGAACTTGCTCTTAAGAGTAAACGGTTAGATATCAAAAACTTTTGGAAAAATACTAATTTGCAACATATTATCAGCGAACTATTAGTTTACACGAGGACGGGAAAAAATAAATGGAAGTTGTCGCATTTTTTCGTTTTGCCCTTGCTTTACAAAAAAAAAGTCGATGGAAGTCAAACCGAAAATGTACCAAATTCTAACCGCATTTGTTGCTCTTCTTGTAGGTAAGTTTTGATTGTTTGAAAATTTGGAAAAGATGCTTTAAATATAATATTCGAGATCAGGGCGTCAAGATATTCCAGAATTTGTGATGAAAATAAGATTAAAAAAATGTTATAAAATGTTCCTATGATATTTATGTGGAGTCCCAATTATTTTTCCAAATTTGTACTCACCCGTCCTTCTTTTTCCCATCGAAAGTCCTACTTTGCTGTAGTTTATTCTGGTAAGCCTACGCGTAAGGAGCCCCCTATCTCAGTTAGCATGCGACCAAAGCATCCACCGGGGTTGGGAACCCGATCTTCGCTAAGGTTTTTCGCATCCCAGCCAGCACCACGGGGAGGTTGAGAATCGGAGTTGTAAGATAAGAGGTGATATGACCACTACCCGAAGGTTGGGTGTATGGGGTCTCGAGTTGCACATTATCTACCATTCGCCAGCCATTTTTGTAACATAAACTATGTTACAAGGGAAAACAGCGCCACTACCCAAATCAGTCCAGTAGTCAACCAATCGATCAATCCTCCTTAAAAAGGTCTGCCTCTTCTTGGCTGCCAGGCTGGCTCTGCAAACAAAAAAAAAAAAAAAAAACAGTAAATGAATAATGAAAATCTAAACGGACTGCAAAAGTTCGTACCAAGAAGAAGTTGTGGATTACGAGGGACCGATCAACAGTTCCTGGACAGACTCGGCTCCTCCTATCACTCAATATAACACCCGCTCGGCTGAAGTTGTGCTCGCTGTTAAAGCTCGAAGCGGGTATTGTGAGGATACGTTTTGCTAGGGAGGCCAGTCTCGGAAACATGCAGGCATGTTGCTTCCACCAAGCCAACAGTGTTTCGGGTGCGTCATCATTCCTTTGAGCGCATTTCAGGTACCACTTCAGCTCTACCCGCGGCGAAATAACACGATTGCTGTTCCACGGCACCAACCGACTTCTTTTAGAAGTTGGAGAGTTAGTCTCCGACCCCGACTCTGGCACCGGCTCCGACTCCGGCTCCGACTCCGTCTCCGACTCCGTCTCCAGCAATGGTTCCGGCTCCGGCTCCGGCTCCGGCTCTGGCTCCGGCTCTGAAAAGAATACAAAAATGGGAGGTACGTTTTGTGATGTAGTAGGTTATAATATTTCTAATTCGTCAGATGGCTGGAGAGCAAACCGCTTTGCTGCCAATCGCCAATTATGAATATGAATAATTATTTTAGTTGGTCTTACCTTCAGAGCGACGGATATCTTCCATCCTTGAAAGGACCAAGGAACGTGCGTGTTGCCTCTCTTGGGGTTCACATCTGACCAATGATCGAATGTTCGGACAAAGAACAGCGGCAATATAGTGTTCTTCGCGGAGAAGTACCTTCTCTTTTAGTCGTCGTGCGGCCTCTTCCTTGACAGCAGTGATTTCCTGAAAATAGAAAATAGAATAGTGTTGAAATTTTTTATTGTATTTTTTTTTTAATAAAATTATCATAAACACCTCATTGTCGCCTTCCTTCGGTTGGCATTTTTCCAGAAGATTGTAGAACTCTACCACGACGTACCAGATGGTTGGAACCATCTTGGCTTGAATATCACCGGAAACCTCCTTGAATTCAACCAAGACTTGAACTAATGCTTCCATTAGTTGTTCGTCCCAACCATCCAACATCTGCTGCTCACCGTTCTGGCGAAGAACATCCGCAATCGGTGGAAAAACGTCGACGACGTCAAGTAGCATATCCACATCTGAATCCCAGCGGACTTCGATCTTAGCTTTCACAGTTGGAGGCAACAAACTGGAAAGGCCTGACCTGGTCAAGTAGGTAACAGCGTTTCTCGCTACTTGCAGGCATGCCAAGATCGATGGAGCATGGTTTCTCAAAAAATTGCCATCTAATGCATGGATCAAAACTGAGGCCAGAATATTGGCCATGCAGGACAAACGGCTTCGATCAGCGAATGCATCGGCAATGTTTGAGCGCTGGTCCGTTACGTGGGTCACATCGGCAATGTCCTCTTGGGAAATCTGGAGTTTTTCAAGTGCAGCATTTGAAAAACTCCTAACATTGGCCGCGGTTTCGGATTGGTCCGCTGGGAAGTCAGTCGTGAATAGTACCAGCGATTTGAGCTCGAACTCATCCGTGATGTATAGGGCTGTAGTTGTGAGGTACGCTGTTCCCGAATACTGATCCGACCACAGATCAGCATCGAAAGCACAGCGTTTTGCTCTCAAAGCCTCCTTCACTTCTGGCAGCTGTTCGGCTCTGACCTTCTCAGCAACCTTGCACCGTTTTCTCGAAACGGTCGATGGGTCTGGCAGGACACTTTCGACGTCCACATTCCCAAATTTCGCACCAACTTGAATGAGCTGCTGCGCCAAGTTCTTGAAACCTGGTCCATTTAGAGCGCTAAATGAACACAGATCCAAGGCTTCCCATTTCACGAAAGCGTCCGTGATCTGGTCCTTGACGCGCTGTGGCACTCCTCTGGGACGTGAGGTTCGGGATCCTCTGGTTCGTGTAGGTGCCTGCCGCGGTGGTGCTGGAGCAGGTGTAGCTGGTTGTCCACTTGACTCGCCTTCCGGAGTTCTCTCGACTCCCCCTTCTACTCCAGGCTCGCCTCCAGAAGCTGGAGCGTTGGAAGAAGAGTTGGCCTCGCCTGCCCTGCAACTGACGTAGTGGCGATTAAGGTTCGACGTGCTGTTTCCCCTGCCGAACCGGAAAAGCGTTTGGCAGTTCACGCACTGCACAAACCCGACACTCTCCCTCGTGGTGCTTAAACACACGATCCTAAAAATCGTCCATGCTCCGCATGATCGGACCCCTTGTCTTGCGCATAGGATGTACTCTCCTGAGCACACCCGAGAGCGAACCGTAGCGATGTCAAGGACGGAGTTTGCCATTTTAGGTGGGTTGGTGGTTTGAGTGAAACGCTAAGTAGAAAGAGAGATTTGTTTTTGGTAAACTCAACTAATAAATTCAAATTATGAAAATAATGTTTCTAACTTTGTTTTCTGGATCATCAATAATAATTTTTTCATTGTGTAAAAAAGATGGTTCAATATTAAAATTTAACAAATTAAGATGTTCTTAAACATCTTTAATAAATATAAACAGTAAGTTTGATATTTAACCATACCCAAAAATGAATAAATTGGTGTTACCAAGAAAAAAATATAACTGAGAAAAATACAGAGATATACATACATTGGATTGAGATGAAAATTTGCACACGGGAGATTTAAGGAACGAGAAATTGATTCCAATCATAAATTTTTGAGGCAGGGGTCGGCAAAAGGGGTCGTCCATATTACCTAATCACTGTTTTTGCGATATTTACGTTTTTGGCTATCTTACAGAAAGGCATAGCGAACGGTCGATATCACTATTTAAGCGTCACTATTCAAGCGTCAAAGACCCCACTTTATATATACAAATCGACTCAGCTCGACGAGTTACGATGATGTCCGTGAATTTGTATGTTCCATTGAAACGTTCTTACCACATTAACTCCTATTCCAGGTATCACGATTTTGATGAATTTAGTATAAAAAAATTCGATTTTTTTTTCCTGTAGGTCATATCGCAAAACCAAAAAAAAAAAAAAAAAACTGTTTAAAATTTGTCTATTCCATAGTAAATATCATGCTTATGTCGGCTCCAAAAAAGGAAGCCATTTGCTCAGCAGCAGTAGCCAGCAATCGCTAAATTAATTACGGGGCCGATCGAAAATTTGACAAAAAATTCATACATCAGCCGAGAATCGATCCCACGCCATCTAACATGAGAGTTGAGGAGGTTAACCCCTTGACCACTAGTGAGCGTCGAGAAATGAGACTCTCAAACTTAAACAGTTTGAAATATTTTTATAGTAAATGAACTCCTTGAATATCAGTTCGCTTATTCTCTAAAAAACGCACTGGCCTCCTTTTTTAATATTGAGTTTAGTAATTTTTGCTATCGATTTTCTTTAATTTTAATCTTTTTTTAGATTAATAATATATAATTAAGAAATAAGGAATCCATTATTGTGTCATTTATTTCCAAAGATAATTGACACTCTGTAAGAAAGCCTCCAATCCACTGATAAGTGTATTAAATCGGGTTTTTTTTAATGGAAATGGATGAAAATTGACACAGAGAAGTTTTCAGGGAGGGATAATCGATTTCAGGTATCAAATTTTGTGTAAGGGGTCTGCAAAAGGGGTCGTCCATATTACCTCATCACTGTTCATTGTTTATTTTGCAATATCGACGTTATTAAATTGAGATGAAGAATTGGCACACGGGAGTTTTTAGAAACGAACAATTGCTTTCAATTATACAACTTCAGGGCAGGGGTCGTCAATATAATCTGTTCCCTGTTTTTGCGATAATGACGTTGTAATAAATTGCATTAAGATGAAAATCGGCACACGGAAGTTTAGGAATCAAATTTGCACATGAGTGTTTTGGAGGATGGACATTTGATTCCAGGTATCAGATTTTGTGTAAGGGGTTGGCAAAAGGGGTTGTCCATATTGAATGTTCACTGCTTTTGTGATCGCTTTCGTTAACAACCATAATGCTGCCTTAAGTTTTTTACAATTATTTAGAATAATTTTTTGTTAGATATTTTCAATGTCATTGATTTTTAATTTTAGACGATTTTTTATTATACTTTCGCACCATTTCCAAACTGCATTAGCATTTTTACATGATTTCAAACGATGCATATTATCATCTATGGAGCCACATTTTTCACAAATTACTGATTTCAAATTACCAACATTGTACATTTCTAATTTTCTTTTATTTGGTATCAAGTCATTTACAAAAGAATAAACTAATGAGCGATGTTGGAAAGAAATGAGTTTATAATTCAAATTTGCCCACACATTTTTCCATTCAACTGACATTTATTTTCTATATCGGGTTTTATTTTCATTTTATCTAAAAAATAATTATATAGAGCTTTAGTTGTCGGTAAGTCAAAATTTGTCGTCACATCTACACCTTCGTTTATCCACTCTCTTGCATTCCGCGATAGAAATGATTTAGATCTTGATTCAATGAGATAGTTTTCCAAAGCAAAACCACCGTCCACATCCTGATTGTAAAATATGTTTTTTAAAAATAATGCTTTAGCTTTAGCCTCTGGATCTGTTAGTTTCAATCCTCCTTTATCAAAATCTAAGTAAAGTTGATTTCTGTTTAGTTTAAAAATGTAACCGTTCCAAATAAACTTTCCTGAAGCGGATTTTAATTCCGCTAAATGACTGTTCAGAGGAGGAAAGATTTGCGAAACATACCATAGCTTTGACCAAATGTAAACGTTTAAAAAGAAACATCTCTCGTAGAGATTTAGAGCCCGAACATTGTGCTTTATCAAAGTGCCTTTTATTGAACTTATGAGTTTATTATAATTACTTGTGATCGAAGAATTCCACGTTTTTTCGAATATTACACCCAGAATTTTCACTCTATTTTTTGTGGACCAAAAAACGCTTTATTCAATCTAATAAATTCGGATTTGTCTTTGTTTAGCTGAATGTGCGCGTAAAGGCCATATGAATCTATGATTTCAAATAAAATATCAAAATCTTTATCATTCCTTACGAAAACTACCAGGTCATCAGCGTATGCAATTACATTAATAAACATATCGTAAACAAGAACACCATTGATTTCATTCGCGAGATGCCTAATAAGAGGTTCAATATACAGAATGAACAGAATCATACTCATCGGACACCCTTGTCGAACTGAAGAGTTAATTTTGATTTCTCTTGTAAGAAAACCATTTACGAGTACTTTGGAACAAGCGTTAACGTATAAATTTTTCAAGCAGTTAATAAAAGAAGGCGGGAACCTAAATTTTTCCAAAATTTTCCATAGAAAGTCATGATTTACACGGTCAAAAGCTTTATGCAGATCTAAACTGACTAATGTTCGAATCCCATAAGTGGCCGACAGGTAAGATGTGTTTCCTCTTATAACTGACTATATGATAAGAATGTTCAATCAGTTGCCAGCTGACCAGGTATATACACGGATGCCGGAATACCTGTAAGTAAATGAGCCCACCTGATTGACTGGTTTTTCCAAAATATACTTACATCAACACAATATATTCACTTCATAACAGTTCATACGAAGCCATGAGGCCCGGATTCGGTGTACGCATTGCATTGGATATTTGTCGAACTTAATAATCTAAAGAATGCATGTGAGCACAAACTTAGGCAAAAACTGCGGTGAATCCGTGCACCCATGGTGGATAACCAACATATTTACAGACATACAGAAGTCAATGCATACGATCAATGAGAAAAATTTGTGTTCAGTTATTTATTGAGAATTGTGGGTCTACAATTTCGGATAGTCATGTAACGAAAAAGCGCCATTTTCATGAACCAGCCTAAGTTTTCGCGACATTTTCGTGGAATTTAAACGGTAAACGTACGAATTGAAGAATGAGTTTTGGAAAGAAACAGATACGTTGTTAATGTGATGGTTTTCTATCTTTTTAAGTTATTGTTTGAAAAACATAAACTAATTTTATCACATTTTTATAATTGCTGGCGAAACGAAGTTCGTACGGGATCAGCTAGTTTAGTAGTAAATATTCATGTTTGATTTTGGGCAGAATTAAGACCAGTCATTCTACTTTATGTAGAATAACCTGTTGATAAACGTTTGCTCTGAAAGCAATTTATTTCTTTTACTATAATAATTGCAGAAAACGATTTTTTGCACCAAAATGAATCGCTTCCAGTTCACAAAGTATGACTTCTTTGGTGGAGGATAAAATCATACTTACCACATCGGAAAAGAACGAAAAACATCGATTATGTGCTTGTGTAACTTTCTTTTAAGATTGAATTGGCGATCTATGGTGCTTTCAGATTCCTATGCATATTCTATTCAATTTGGTGCGTCATTTCACACAACGAATAATGTTTTTGGTAAATTTGTAAAAATACGGCTTCGGACCAAGTAGTAAAATGGTATTCGCTGGTCCACTGGTGGCAAGGATTCGATTCCTATCTCAGTTGTTGTATGTTAATCTTAAGTTGTCCACGTTTAATCAGTCTGTATAGCCTTAGTCTACTAAGACATGAAGGCCTTCCATATCTGAATCTCTTTTTTTTTTCCTTGTAGGGGAGAGCCCACTGCGACCAGTAGTTGATCTATTGTGGTAATTACCCCGCGTTACTGTATGCTATCAGGCTCACCTGCACTATGGGTTGAAGTGACAGTTGATTGCTGACTAAGCATTTTATCCCAATCGGGTATGATATCAAAGATGTATGATATAACCTTCTTAGGGTTGATATGCAACCATATGTCTTGTGCGCTTATTAATGTTGCCCCAAGAGCCCGCTCTCTCCTATTGAGGAGGGCGCAGCAGTTGCATAGAAGATGCTCTGCAGTTTCTTTTTCGAACCCGCAGAACCGACAGTCGTCATTTTGAATAATGTTTATCCGTTTGAGATGTTGTTTTGTTGGACAATGTCCGGTCAAGAGACCTGTGTAAGTACTTAACTCGTGCTTACTTAAGTTCAACATGTTTTTGGAGAGTCGTGCGCTTGGTTCAATGAATCTTTTCGCCTGAGCTGCTCCCTCTGCTGTTCTCCAATTGGAGACAATAGTGGTGCTTTCCCAGTTCTTGAGTTCCATATTCAAGGCACTCCTCGATACTCCGCAGAAAGGTTCTGGTCCAATTAACAGGCCCTGAGATCCTTCCCTAGCTAGCTGGTCTGCTTCTTCATTCCCTAGGATACCGCAGTGGCCTGGAACCCAGAATAAAAATACTCTGTTTCGTATGGCTAGGTTTCTTAGTGCAACAATACACTTCCATCTGAATCTCTTTGGTTAATTCGTTATGTTATACACGTTGTCGAGAATAAAACAATTCTAGGAAACCTGTTATAATTCCATATAAAATCGATATCGAAAAGTCTACTTACCCATAAAAATGCAAAAATAACAGAGCAACAATTTCTTAAATGTTGAAAGAAACGTCATGTGTTTTCAAAAATATACCAATCTCCTTTACGGAAGAAAAATATTCAAATTCCTATTCCAAATGGCTATGCTGTGTCATGCAACAACACGGGGGGTGGGATTTTTTTTCAAATTTTGTTACGTAATGTGTGGTATTTTTGTGATTACGCTTTCCTAACTTAATAGTTTCTTGTGTATACGGTGCATATTATACACCGCTTGCTAACTATACTAACTGTTATAATAAAAGGCCAGCCTTTTTTTGGAAACAAAAAAAAGTTTAAAGTGCTAATAAATTGAAATTGGTTCATCTTTTTTACTTCTTAATTTAAGTATCGTTAATTAAGGCCATTTTTAACTAAGGTTTTAAGGGGCCGAGGATCATAAGTCTTAACACTAGAGGAACGTTGGAAGGGGTAAGGAAAAGTCCGTCGTCTTCATAACACTGGCGAATGTAGGTTGCTTTCAGTTGGTTTGTTGGATCAATTTTCGTGCTGCTGCTATAGGTATGTTCTGTTTTTTTTACCCTGAACTGTCTCAAAATTACTGAGATTACATTATCGTCGATTACCGGGGGCAAATTAAAAATTCGAACATCGAGAAACGGTTTTTGCACATCCAACTTAATGGTAATTCTGGTTCCATCGTGATACACAAAAAGGTATTCAGCGTCCAATTTTGATGTAAATTTACTAGAAGCTGTTTCCTCGATGAATTTATTATGAAAACAACGGCCATTTTCATCTTTATACAACGAACGTTCAATGCTTTCACTACAAATCCAAAAACGACCAAATATGCCAATGATTTAGTTGACACAACGAATGCGATTTTCAACTTGTTCTTCCGCGTTTTATCCATGTCCAATCTCCTAAACACACGAGAACACAAATTATCAAGAGCGCAATTCACAAACGCCCAATTAAAAATTGGTTTTGTGGAAGTTTATGTCCATCTGCTGCTTTCAGGATAAGGGTCAGTATCTACAATCGTCTATGCAGGTTTTGTGGATCCATCCATGTTGGTTCCGTCCTATCAGGGGGCTGACCCGGCGATGGACTCATCGCGCCACTATCACTTCAAACTTTTTTTGTTCAGAAAACAATAGCCTTTGTCTAGCGAGCGAGGACCGAACACAAAATGCAACTGCTTTCGTTCGAGGCTGAGGAGGAACTGAAGTGGATTCATCTGTAACATTGAATTTTATCAAATGGTAGAAATTCGACCAGGTCTAACACCATTCTCCAAGTCTAACGCACATCTGTAGTAAATTCTCGCCATACGTAATTTCATTTGAATTTTAAGTGATGGATCAAGTGAATTCACTTTAGTGACAGGTCAAGTGAATTCCACTAAGACGTTCGAGTGAAATTTATCTGAATTTCTAAGTAAGTTTCTAGTTAATTATCTCTTGCGTTTTTAAATGAAAGAACATTTATAGAACACCACTTCGATTTCAAATACTTACATTACGCTTTTGCCATGAATTTATTGATTGGAAAATTCCATCGTAATCCCAAGAAAGATCGGTTACTGCGGATAGTGCGACTTCTAAATCTTCCCTGCTGCAAACCAGAAAATCTGTCCAGTTCAACCCACAAGCTGAAACATGATAACACCTTTAAATAACTTTTTCTTACATCACGTTTCACACAAACTTCTGCCAAAATCGCCTAGTAAAGAATTGGGAAAATCCAAATCCAGCATAAGCTTTAGACGCTGTTCTTTAGAATTTGCCATTTTGAACTCTGAAAATAAACACAATTACAACCCGACATTCACTTGAAATTCAAGTGAAGGGGAAGTGAAAATTTTTTCTCACTTCAAATTCAAGTGGCGACTGAAGTGAACGTGGATGAATTCACTTGAAATTTAAGTGACTGCCAAGTGAAATGTATATGTCGCACTTGAATGGAAGAAAATCACTGGATCCTTGTTTTTAAGTGAAAAATCATGTGTGTTTTAAGAGTGAAGTCACAGAACTTTTGTTTACAAATATTTTATATTCAAATCAATAAATATTCTGAACTAAAAAGCAAAATTATTAAAAACCAGCTATCCATTGTGGTCAAAAATATTCCCTGTTTCTTCTCGCATCTCAATTGCATGAGGTTCATATTCTGTTGTTTCATAATTTTTTTCTCGTGGTTCAGTCTGGTAGAAGCCCGACTAAAAAGTGTTTGAATTTTGAAACGGGTATATATGTTCATTATGAACATAAATAAAGTATGTATGATTACACAGGAGAACACTATTGATGGTACGTACAGTTGCGTTCAAAAAAGAATGAAATCGCATGAAGCTGCGCACCCACTTCCAACTTTGACAAGCTGCCATTTCTCTCTCGGTTTATATTTTTTCTTGAAAATTTCACACAATCTAGTTCAACTATTCAACTGACACTCCACAAAATTTGAAGTCTTTTTAATGACGAGAAACAAAGATACAGCTTTTCCCGTAAAAAAGGGAAATTTGGAATTGCTTCACTAAATTTGCTGTATCTTTGACAATTTTCATCGAAAAATCTTGAAACTAGGCTCAAAGATGTAAAAATGTTTGATCTAATATCAAGCCAAGTTTCGTCAAAATCGATGAACGTGATCAAAATGGTGCCGGGTTGAAGATGAGGTTCATTGTCGCCTAGCAGATGATTTCATTCTTTTTTGGACGGATGTTTGCATGGAACAATCGTAATCTAAGTATTCTTGGTTTGTTCTTCCACAAAACCAACATTCATTACAAAGAATGTTGTAAATTGATATGAACTTCATCCTTGCTTTGTTAAGAAATAGAAATTGTTCCAACAGGGCTGGTATTGAAACAAAAGAGCAAATTGAATATTCGCTTTAATTGTGGATCAAATTTATATATCGGTATAATTAGCAGGTCATTTCTGAAACTCTGTTTTTCTTATTTTGAAACCCTATTGAAACATTTTCTCTTTCGAAACAAAGTACGAATTGAGTTTTTAGCAATTTACAACATTCTTTGTGATAACTTTTGGTTTTGTGAAAGAAAAAACCAAGAATACATGGATTACGATGTTTTCCATACAAACATCCGTCCTAAAAAGAATGAAATCGTCTGCTGAGCGATAATGAACCTCATTTTCAATCCGGCACCATTTTTGATCACGTTCATCGATTTTGACGAAACTTGGCCTGATATTAGGTCAAACATTTTTACACCTTTGGACCAAATTTCAAGATGTTTTGATGAAAATTGTCAAAGATCCGGAAATTTTGTGAAGCAATTCCAAATTTCCCTTTTTTACGGGAAAAGCTGTATCTTTGTTTCTCGTCATTGAAAAGACTTCAAATTTTGTGGAGTGTCAGTTGAATAGTTGAACTAGATTGTGTGAAATTTTCATGAAAAAATATAAACCAAGAGAGAAATGGCAGCTTGTCAAAGTTGGAAGTGGGTGCGCAGCTTCATGCGATTTCATTCTTTTTTGAACGCAACTGTATGTTTCAACAACTGATATTAGAAGATGATCGATCTCATCACTATTGATCACCCTGCTGTGCCACTTAAACGCCTAAAGATATAGTGTCCAGCTGAACCCTTCAAACACCGCTTGAATGATGCCAAGTTTTCTGTTTTATATTGTTTAAATTCGCGGGAAAAGTTGAAATGGATTATGAATACGAAATAAAATCTCTCTTGTAGTTTCGGACGTCCCACAGAAAAAAAGTTTTTTATTTTTTATCCGCAATAGCCTGGATAAAACATTGGTTCCGTGACCAGGATTGGAAGCTTTCGCCAGGAGTTTGCCACTCTTGCAGCGTTAAGCTACCCCGACCTGTAACCTGTAACATAACTTACCCTCGATCACGCTTGGTCTACTACAATCGACAGTAAGCCGCCGTTAATATCGATCATTAAACACTACCGTATCTCAACCACAGATGACCCGTTTGGCAATCCACCGCAACCCGACAAGAGCCTGCTGTAACGAACCGATTCCGGCTCAAAAATGTCTCCAGCCCTTTATACACTGATCCAGCCCCAGTAACCCGGGAGGGTTGTACTGGTATTCAGGTCCAATACCAGCCACCCGTAGGTATTACGCTACGAATGGTTCGTCTGAGTAAATATGCATCCAGGGATCTCTCAATCCTAGGTCTCAGATGAGCCGGAGTCCAATTTCACCCAGTCCCGAGACAAACAACCTTTGTGCTGGAACGTCGAATTGTCCTACCGATTAACTATGCCATCCACTCCAACTAACATCCACGGCCAGTCATACGTCCGGCCAGCTGGGAACCTGCCGCACTGATCGCCGATCCGTGCCCACTTCGTGTATGTTCAATTGTTCATACTCTGAAGGTAGTGGGCCGTTAACTGTTCACTTTCGTCGAATGTATGTAAAATGTTTCCAAAAGCCAAGAAAAAGTGATGATCCAGATCTCACCCAACCCTTTGGCAACTTTACGTTCCCATACAAATCACGTCCAGTTCCTCTTCAGCCTCGAACGAGACCGGTCGCCTTTTGTGTTCGGTCCTCGTCCTCGACAAAGGCTATTGTTTTTTGAACTAAAAAGTGAGAAGTTGTAGCGGCGCGATGAGCCCATCGCCGGGTGAACCTCCTGATAGGACAATACCTTCATGGATGGATCCACAAAACCTGCACGGAAGACTGTACACAGAAAATTTTTTTGACTATTACGTGTCACTGAAACTACAACCTTTAAAATAAATCAACCTGTAATTAACAAAACCTGTAATTTTAAATTGTTTCTCTTAAAAGTTAAAAAAGATTCATTTATTATTACAGCAAATGTCCTGTAAAAAAGTTGTACACTTAAAATTAAATGTCACGTAATTTGTTTTTCGACCTGTAAAATTACGGTAAATGTCCTGCTCCTTTTTGTTACAGGACATTTGCGTAATTTTACAGGAAATAATTTTTGCTGTGTACTACTTGACCCTGAAAGCAGCAGATGGACATAAACTTCCACAGAACCCGTTCTTAATTGGACGATCCGCGGAACAGAAAGCCGGAGGAAAAATTGATGGCGCGTTTTTCGAAAAGAAGAATGAATGGTACGTACTGAAATGTAGGAGTAAAGATCAAGTTAGAGAACTGGCAAAGTTAACTTGTCTCACCGATGGTACTCCTATAATTGTCGGACGTCACCCAAGTTTAAACCAACGCAAATGTGTCGTTACCTGTCAGGAAGCTGAAGGAATGGAAGAAAAAGAGTTCTTAGCTGAATTGTCGCCCCAAAAAGTGATAGACGTTCGTAGAATCACCAAAACAACGCCCGCAGGAATTATTGATACACCCACGCTGATACTTACTATCAGCAGTACCGTTATTCCAGAGTTCATCCACTTTGGATTTCTCAAAGTACGAACTCGTTTGTACTACCCGCTGCCCCTACTGTGTAGGAATTGTTTGAAGTACGGACACACGAAGAAGAAGTGTACCAGCCCCCTCTCGTGCAGCAAGTGCAACTCGACTAGCCATGATAGTGCGAATTATAAAAATCACCCGTACTGCGGAAACTGCGAAAAAGAAGGCCACTCACCCATCAATCGCGCATGCCCAACTTGGTTAGTAGAAACAGCAGCAATAAAAATCAGCACCGAACAGTACATGCCAATTGCAGCCGCCCGAAAACTGATCCAGCAAACCAACAGCAAACAACCAACGTTCGCCAGCATTGTTAAGACGACGGACGAGCACCAACCGAATTAATGGACAACAGAAAACCGCAACCACCAACCAAACCTAAACAGAACGAAGACAAAATACTACAGCAGCAGCCAACACAACAGAAGCGAACAAATCAACAAACTGCACATCTAAAACCAGCATCTCCCCCTCGGAAAAGGATTACCCCTCAACCCTCACCAGCACAATCGTCGGATGAGGCAAATGATCGCACAAAACTAATGGATCCCCCAGTTCCCGATCGAGGGAACAGTTAATATTAAAATCTCCAATTCCCTCTCATCGCCCTCTTCCCTCTCCTTACCCCTTCCAACCTCCACCTAGCCATAAGAAAACCCCTGACCCTCAGCCAACAAACACTTTAGTTAAAAAGTAAACGGCCTAATAAACATATTTTAAATAAAAAAAAACAAATTACGTGTGCCAGATTTTTCTGGTTCTCTGCACGGTGTACAATAGGTGATATCTTCTCGACAATGACGTCATTGCTATCCATCTAGCGAGCCTCGGTGAATGCAGCTTATTGTCTTCCCGCATAATCGAAAACCGTACATCAAATGGTCAATATTATACTGCTATTATAAAGTTAATCGTTCCTGATCGTAGCTTCCCTTAATCGTGTGTCCTTACTTCAATGTATTCAAAGAGATTATACAAAATTATTTCTTGAAGAATAAGAAATTACGTCAGCTAAAAGAATGTAGACAAAAGCCGTTCCTCCGGTTCCTACACGGGAGACCTGAATCCTAGACTAGTGTTGGACGTGGCTCATGGCACCGAATGCTCTGCCGGAAATACCAGCTCTTGGTAGTTGAATTAGTAGGTAAGTTGAGGATATTCATATTATGACTGTGCTTATGGTTTGATTTTTTTTAAGGTAAGACAAAATGTTGCGATTAATGGAAGTTGTTATCAACTCGGTAACATTGTTTTGGTTTTTGGCTTTCTTACAGAAAGGCATAGGGAACGGTCAGTTGGGGATATCATTAATTAAGGGTCCAAGACCCCACTTTATAGGTACCAATCGGCTCAGCTCGACGAGTTACGATGATGTCCGGGAATTTGTATGTTCCATAAAAACGTTCTTAACACATTAACTCCTATTCTAGGTTTCACGATTTTGATGAATTTAGTATCAAAAAATTGGATTTTTTTTCCTGTAGGACCTATCTCAAAACCAAAAAAAAACAAAATTGTTTAAAATTTTTCTATTCCATAGAACATATCATGCTTACGTTGGCTCCAAAAAAGGTAGCCATTTGCTCAGCAGCAGTAGCCAGCAATCGCTAAATTAATTACAAAGGCGATCAAAAATTTGACAAAAATTTCATAAAACAGCAGAGAATCGATCCCACGCCATCTAGCATGAGAGTTTAGGAGGTTAACCCCTTGACCACTAGTGAGCGTCGAGATATGTGGCTCTCAAACTTTAACAGTTTGAATTATTTGGATTATAAATGAACTCGTTGAATATAAGTTCGTTTATCCTCCAAAAAACGTACTGGGCACCTTTTTTTTATATTGAGTTTAGTAATTTTTGCTATTGATTTTCTTTAATCATAATCTTTTTTATAGATTAATAATATATAATTCAGAAATAAGGAATCCATTATTGTGTCATTTATTTCCAAAGATAATTGACACTCTGTAAGAAAGCCTCCAATCCACTGATAAGTGTATTAAATCGGGTTTTTTTTTATGAATTTATTGATGGGTTGGAGTTAGGGTAAGAAATTGTAAATAGTTTGGTTAAAAAGAAAACTGGCGAAATTGAATTCAAACACGTGATGGTCAGCGAACAGTAGGCGAAAACTTGAGACGCACATGGCCCAAAGAGTTGCGTAAGCTTTAAACGCAAGGCCGATGACAGCACGCTTTTGGGAAGAATGCAAGTAAGCAGCGCAGCATGAAGAAGTTTCGTGGTGAGGCGAAACGATTCAACAGGTCTCTTGGTTTCCGGCGGCGATTGAAGACGGACGTATCCAGTAAGTGCTCCAAAAAATGTTGGGACAACAACGAATTTCCACGGTCCGAACAATCATCAGCGTTCAAGTTAGCCAGCTCGAGTTTTGGACCGGCCATCGCCGCAGCCAGAGACCAGCTTGGACCGAATCCCATTTCCCTTGTGTGCGTGACCGTCATACGCGTGGCTCGATCATTTTGGTCAGCATTCCATCAGGCCCGAGGTGTGCGCTAGGCCAGCGCGCCTAGCCAGCAGTGTCCACCAGACCATTGACAGCCAGCCTGGTGTGCGTTAAACAGCACTACGCGTGGCTTGGTAAGTCTGGTTGGAGCGTCCAAGTCGAGAAAGAGAGATCGTATCATCCCGCTGGTAGTGCTTGGTACCGCACTATCTCTTCCATCCCGCCAACACGTCTCGTCCTAGTGAGGCTACTGTTCAGTAGTGCGCTTAGCCAACAGAGCGTGGTTGGAGTCCCGGCCAAGCCGAGGAGAGAGACAGAACTAGCCGTGAGTGTGGTACCGCACAGCTCCCGTCCCATCTAGGCATCGCGACGCCCGGCGCGTGGCGACAAAGAAGACCCGATAGCCCCGCTACCATCCCGACCCCCGTGTGCTTTTCTTCAAAAATTCGCCGAATACACCAGATAAAACCAAGGTATTTATTTTTACTAGGAATCCACCCATTCAAAACAAAGACTATGGACTGGGTGTTGCTGGGCAGCCCTTTCTGGGTTGACCCGTTCCTGGGGAAAAAGCAAAGTTTCAAAGTGGACCGAAGAAAAAACTCTTACCCAACGGAAAATTCTTGAAAAATTTTTGGGTTTTGACAAAATTTTACCGGATATTGCCCGGATTTCGGTCGTCAATTTTGAAATCTAATGCCCGGATTTTGCCAGGTTTTTATAAAAAATTGCCCGGATTTGTCCGGCCCGGATAGGTACTGAAAATATTCTGGCAACCTTAGGCTAGGAGTGCATGAACTGCTTCTGAAAAAAATAAACTACGCCTTTGATGTTCGATTTTTTATGCTTGTTTTAAGTAATTATCAGATAAAAATAATTCGAATACTTTAAAAAAAATCTGCTCCAGATTGAAATATAAATTCAGCATGCTCAAGGAATGCATCTCACACCAGTCAAAAAAATGACTCCAATTTGAAAACGGAAAACGAACGTTTAACCGACTTTCAAACATGAAATCCGAAACACAATGAAGCAATGTGCTACTCTGTTTAACTTCATCTGGCTCTGTGCAATATTTTTAAAATTGTTATTTTAGGAAATCTAAACATACTTATTTAACCGACTGTTTTGTAATAGATTTCAACTCTATCTAACGAACTGATAAAAAGGGTACGCAAAAGCACTGGTTTGATCGATTCAGAATACATAGAAATGCAACGCAAGGTGATTACTACAATTGAGCCTCAAAATTTTAGATTCATTAATAGTCTCTGGTACTATCGCTCATAAGAATACAGACTCTCAATTCTGGTTACCACACTTGTCAAAATATGACCAATCAAAAACATGATAAACTAAAAACTGAAAAAAAAAACAGTTTTGGCATATCCTCCCCGAGAGAAAATGGGTCAAAAAGTTCAAAAATATCAGCAAGAATTCAAAACCGATTTAGATTCAAAAATTGGCTTACGCAATTCCAAACTGAAAACAATTATGAAATCAGCATGTTATAATTGACCTTAACCCATTTTCTCCCCCTCCCAGATACAACCTCATGGATTTCCAATAGACAGACATATGAGATAAACGCATCTGGGAGGTACTGAATAAGTCGCCTCGTACAACATGGACCAGTATCCCAGTGGCAGTATTCTTTAGGCCGCTGCCACACAGCCAGACTCTATAAAATAACAGTGTCTATAATTAAAATGATAAAATTCAAGATTATATCTTGAATCTCAAGATTGTGTTACATATTATTTTCAACCATTTTTCAATACTTACTGTTCTGAGATAAAATATGCAGGATGTTCAAAACAGGTGATCAGAATTCAGTTAAATGCTGTAACAAGTTATTTATGCAATTTGTTGAAAAGAGCTACTTTTCAGCACTGAGTTTAGTGTCGAAAATTACATTTCAGGCTCAATAAATTCTTGTTTTTTTTCTAATCAAGGGCTTCATATAAGCTCAATGTTGTTAAAACCGTCTCCTGCATGATATTGAAAGAAGAAAACAAAAGGTTTTGTTATCTTAGAAATTTCTACCAGAAATTGATGAAAAAATTCTTTTTGTTTTAATTGTGTTTATTTTCAAAATTTTTTTTGGGACTATATTTGCTGATTGAAAATGGTTTGATATGTTTTACAATACTGAACGAAAAAAAGAGTTAATATACAATATAGTACACCAGGGTAACTGGGGACGGTTTGTCGTATAGTTCAAACTAAAAAATCGCTAAAAAATCAGGAGCTCAATGTGCTGCAGAATATGTTTGTAAACTGTAGATAAAATAAGCTTGATGCGAGAAAATTTATTTCATCAATTGTTATGGACTGCAGGTGTCTTCACTTACCTGCTTTATGTGGTGAGTGGGCTGGACATAGTTTTTTCCAGGAAATTTTCAACAAAATTGATGGTTTTTGTTATTTGTTGAATACGATACTCTATTGCTCGAAAAGTCATAAATTTTTAAACAAAATCCGGTACTATAAGAAAGGCATAGGTAGTTAAATAATCATATTTAAATATTAAAGTAAAGTATTATATTTTGTGCTTTGGATAAAAATTCACTACTTTCTTCACTTCAAACCGCGCCGTTTCTTCTTTTTATTTGTAGGTCTGAATACAAAAAGTCTCTGTACGTTCATTTTTGTTCATATTGTGCCATTTTCAAAGTTATGAGGAAAAAAATACAAGTTAACTGAACTTTTTCTTGACGAAAGTTTGAAAGAATATTTATTTATTTTTATTTACATAGTTTGAAAGAATAGTGCACGATATTGTTTAAATAGCAATCGGTGTACCTTATAGTATGGTTTCGTTGCAGTAGAGCAGGGGTCGGGGAACTTTTTGAATCATTACCCCAAAAAAATTTTATTCAAGTTGAATTACCCCATTACGAAGAGCAAAAAAAAACCTATTCGTAAACACTAAGCGAGCTCTCTAAATGCCTCAGGGAGGAAATGAAAATATACACTTTTCACTCACAAAATATTCACTGTTACCCCCAAGAATTTCACTTTAACCCCATTTGGGGTAATTTACCCCGGTTCCCCGACCGCTGCAGTAGAGGGTTAGAAATTTCAATTTTAAATCATTCAAGGTGAAGTCAAAGCTCAGAAAAACAAAAAAGGCTCCTTTACAATTTTTTGCCCAACTCGAGAATTTATCTAAGAAATAGAAGGTTTTTAGGTACGAAAAATTGGGTATGATTATTTAAAACGCCTACCTCTTTCAAATAGTGAAGAATAAGAAGAAGAAAGGGAAGGCGGAGCACCTTTTTATCATTTTTTAGCATTTAGCATAGGGGCAGGGAATCCCAGAGAATATTTTTAACATACAAAAGAACTGAAATTAAGCTCAGTTAAAAGAGACATTCAATTCGCAAATTATTTAATAGCTCTTTTATTATCTTCAATCCGCTGGTTTAGAAAAAACCAAGATAGATTTTAAAACGATTTTCATTCTGTCAATTGTCTTTATTGAAAGCAAAATACATTTTTATCTCATGCCAATTGAGAAGTAACATAAAGATCTCTGAGTAAAAAAAATATCCAAAATCAAAAAAATAAATTCTAAAGAAATCAATTTCAATTCCATAGAGATATAGCTATAAAAGTAAAAGAGCATGATTTGAAACCTAAAATCAGATTTGCTCAGAACCACAATTCAGTGTCTCTCATTTAATTAAAATCATAGATTAAAATCAAGATTGAGAAAAAAATAACAAATTAAATTCAAATGCAAAATTGACCAACATGAAATTTTCCAGAAAATTTTTGGTGCCTACGTTTGATAATCTGATTTTGGAAGATTAAGCAAAAGTGCACGAATTTCTTTATTGAATTTTTACCTTTTTCTAAATATTTTCGTTTACGTGAAAATCCGCAAGAATTTGATATAATATTGCAGATTTAGAATCAGCGTCCTAAAATTATTCAAAATAAGCTCTTTGATTCTTTGCACATCGAAAAAATTGTTATTTTATTGGCTAGTGCTATTTATTGTAGGAAGCGTTAAAAACTTCCAGGAATTTTTGGACATGCCTGGGTCATCAAAGTAAAATGGACAAGTAAAGCAAACTACGGCTGACCCGCTTACCAGAATATAAGAAATAACCAGTACGTATATTTCTGGATTTGTTCCCATTATTAAAAAAAAACAGAAAGCTCAAATAGGGCTCAACGTTTTGAGCTAGCTTTATCTAAATTGTTTTACTATATTCAGAAAAAAAAATGAACGCAGCTGACTTGTTTTGATGAAAAATCAATAGATATTCTAAGTATTTTTTTTTTCATTTTCTTCACTTTTTTTTTCGAAAAATCGCTGAATCGCTTCTTTGGATTTTGTGTAAAAAAATCGAAATCGAATGTCTATATTTTTCAAGGTTTCAAAAAGTTTGTCCTGATTTGCACACCTTACATAAATACGGAAAAAAAATCTGCAATGCTCTGTTTAGTAACAGAAATAAGCAAAGGAAAAATAATGAATAAATCACTACAATGTTGTACATTTCTACCCCGGGAGGGGGGCCGAGCTGGGAGGGCCCTGGGCAATGCCCCCCCCCTTTTAATCTTACTTTGACCATCACCATGGGCCGGGCATTAAAATAGACCATCCAGCCAGAGTTCACCATGCGTACTTGAAAGCAAATCAAAGCCTGTGAATGTTTTTAAATTTGATAGCGAAATATTAGGCGAGTTTTTGTGTACTTTCTTCCAATTCTACTGTGCGAAGCACGTGATACCGGTTCGAAGTATTTGATTGCAATAATGAGTCTTCATTTAGGAATGAAAAATACAACTAGCCTGTGAGGAATATATGAATGAGAACAGTGGTTTTCAAAATGGTTCCTACCGCCGCTGGGGGGCGTTGAAAGTCTATATAAATATACTATTAATTAGATAAATTTATTAAATTCAGAGTGATTAGTTGAACGATACGATTTCAAACCTTTGATAGCCGTCGGGGAATTGTAACGGGGGATTAGAAAATTGAACGTGCATTATCTGGTAATTTCATATCCAACGCATGAAACTTTTTAGTAATGAAATATGAGGGATAAAGTTTTATACAATTCAATTTCATTGGTCAATTTTTAACTCTCGAGTTATTGTTGGTCATCAATGTGTTCAAAATTAGCATTCAATTATGAAAATACTTAAACCGTTAAGTAATTCGAATTCAAACGAATGATAAGTTATCTAAGTAATTTTTCATTGATAACTCTTCACAATAATCAGGGTGGCCACAACTTTTTCATTTTGAAATTATCGGTTTTAAGTGTGATATAAATTTTTGCTAATCATTTATCATACTGATTCACAAAGGATTGTTTAGTATTGCCGATGATATTCTAAACACGGGGCAGTTATTATCACCATTTTTAGGCATTGTTTGATTTTCTAAACTTATCTTCAATGTTTAAAATACCAATAACCATAGAGATCTTGAAAATAAACTGTTATACATAACTTGATCAGTTCCTTATATCAGTGGATATGTGATTGTATGGACAAGATTCCTTGTTCCTTTGTGAATACAAAAATTCCCCATGATTATGGGGAAACATTTTGAAATTTTTAAAAACCACAAATCGTATCCAGATGCAGTGTTTAGATTCCTGTAGAAATTTTGCCGCTAATAAAAAATGTTACGTAGCAAGAATCGTCGTGAACAGTGTTCATTACTACCCCATATTAATCTTGGTAATTATGAACAGATATAAGAATAAAAAAGAATTATTTTAATTCATGATAACTTTAGTTAACCGTAGGGGAGAGTGGGGTATCGTGGGCCATGGGGAAACGTGGGCCACTTTTAATATCTCAGATGTGTATTGAGATAAAATTCTCAAACCAACTATCATCGTCGTCGCTTTGCCTGAGCATATATTCCTATATGTTGTTGACTGAAATACGCATCATATGCTTCTTTTATTTATCAAGCTAAAAAAAGTTAGAAAAATTAACTTACATAAATAAAAAAACACCCGCTAATTTCATCGATGGGGAACCTAAAGTGCATAACAAAAATTTGCTCATACGTTTATGATCTTAGTTTTGTCATGATCTTTCACGTGGAAAAGGAATTTTTGATGAAACATCAATAAGTCACACAAACACAACCAATTTGCAAATCATAGCTTGTGGGGAATCGTGGGCCACGCATCTTGAATCACCTATATTTTTATGTTTTTATACACATTCATAGCTTAAAATAAGTTTTTCCTATCTGTAAAGTTTTCTCATGCCAAATGAAGAGTTATGAAAAATATTTTGTCCATCCTATATAAAAATTTTTGCCAAAACGTTCGTGAGCCAGGTTTTGGAATCTATTCGATCATACACAGCTTTCTTTTTCATTGCATCATCTGAAATTGCTTTAAAATAACGAAATGAATTAAAAAATCACAGGTTTGGGTCAACTCATAAACTTTGCATGTTGTTTGGTCAATTTGGAATTGGTGACCCACGATTCCCCACCATTTTTCAAAATCCAAAAAATATTGCTTTTTTTCAAACAGTCAGAATTTGGGGAGAATGACTTATTAAAAATGAAAAAAAAAAATACCCTATGATACATTGAAAATGTAGAAAACCATACCATTTTTTATTTTTATTTTATCTTTTATCATCAAGAAGTTAAGGAACAACGAAAAAAAGTGGCCCATGATTCCCCACTCTCCCATACCATTTTCCGAAAAACTTGTCTTCTGTTCAAGCTAAATTCAAAACAAAATTCTTCAGCATTCAGTACAGATTTTTTATATTTAAAAAATCTAAATATTTGCTACAAAAAAAATTTATTCAATTTTTGAATCGATATTTTAATTGTATTTAACGCAAATCAGTGGCAAAAAGTTAACTTTTAGACACTAAAAACATTATAGAAAAGCGATAATTTTTAATTCAAACTGCTTTTTTATCCTGCGAAAAAATCAGTCTACGATCTACTTCATCACACATTTTCAGTCATTTGGCGTAGTCATTGACATGTGGTTATTCGCAAGATTCGCTTGGGTCAATTAATGGATTTTCCAAGTTTGCATAAAATTGTGTATGCCACTCGTAGCAAATCTCGATTTTTTCAGCACTTGACACCTCGGCAAGCCCCGTTGGATAAATTTATCACTCGTTCTAAAAATAAACTTTCTGCAACGTGTTGTAATGAATTAATAATTAGAAAAGGTTTTTCACCAAATGGTTATTCACCAAACATTGTTTTGCATCTTGAATTCTTATTTCGAATGTTTAAAAAAAATATGGGCAACATGTTACAGAGTCTTTATTGAACAGTTTTGAGGATAATTCGACAGCATATTAAAGTTTGAGATATAGACAAAATTTAAAACATTTATTCAATTGAGATTCACTCATTGTTTTTTTTTATTTTATACTAGGGAATTTCAGTATGGAAATGGATAAATATACAAATTGCAGAAGGAATTTAAAATTATGATTCCTTAATTTATAATGATAAAATCAAAAGTAACGAAAATCAACAAAAACAAAAAAAATTTTTTTTGATTTTCAAAGCGTAGCAAAATTATATTTTGCAGTTTGAATTGGTTGATACTCGAATTAAACTATCTATACTATTCAAAAATCTGAATTTCAAATCTCATCGATTTTGAGTTCAACATTTTGATACATTAAAATTGCAAGTTTTTAAAGAAATTTAAAAAGGAACAATGTAATCTTTTGTTGTTGTCATAAAAATAAAAAAAAAAAACATATCAAAATCCTCTACTGCAAACGACTTTATATTTGGTTTCGAACTTTTTTTTAAATATTTTTAGCATGATTCAGTACTGTCAAATATTGCAAACTACAAACACTTATAATTTGAAAAAAAAAACTGATTTCGTACATTATTAAACATTAAAATTACTAAAAAACAGATAATTTTTTTGGGCAAACAAAATATTTCCATCAAAAACAAATCTCAACGTTTTCATTTTTTATTCAGTAGAGGATAAGCGTTGTTATGCAGAAAAATGTGGACTTGATTCCAGTGCAAAAAGTAACAGTTATTTATTCAACAAATATTTTTATGTTGAGTTAATTTCTCGGGGTAAGATAATGACAATTAGATAACTGTTCCGGTTAATAATAGAGTTATAATGTATTTTTAATTGTTTGCTTGGAACACCCCCTGTAGCAGGAAAACAAATCTTCTAAATTTCTTCAAACACATGCTAAGCTTAAACTATTCCAATCATTTATGCAAAAACAAGTAAAAATGTGAACAAATAAGGTTTTAAAAATCAAAGAGACTCAACTACTAAGAGACTTAAATGCAGAATACCTACAGTAAAAACATTATATGTACACATGTTTTCAAATCTGTAAAGCCTTTGTTTCACAAATCGATTGTGCCGTCCTGAATTTGAACTATTTGTCAGATTATGTCAAATCTAGTTCTAGTGAAATTCGATCTTGAAATTTTAAAAATTACCAAGTTTTAAGTAAAATACATTATTGCTAACTAATAAACCGACAACCCTATATAAAAAACAGATTTCGAAACTATTTTGTATCCTCCATCCATCCATAAATTTCCAATTAAACATTAAAAATCTTACCTTTTCGGAACAAAAATCCTTCGGTGGATAAAAACTGCTGTGCCACGAAACTTCACAGTAGAAATGGCGTTTCGTAGGGCTGCATCAGAGATTCGGGAGAGGATTTCAATAATTCACACATATTATGATAAAAAAAATAAGCTCAGATTCGAATAGAAAGTGAGGTGAATTCAGATAAGAGAAACCAGTAGATATCTAATAGAAAAAATACGCTCGAAACCTTTTAGTACTCACCCTGTGACGTTCACTCCCCTTAGTGATGATATCGTCTAAAATACAGGGATGAGTAAAATGCGGCCCTCAAGACCCCTTTTTGCGGCCAAAACTGATTGGAAGCATTAGAGAAACATGTGATATCAAAGAATGCAAGAACATAATCCGTAAATATAATAAATTTCTTGAAAAAGATACAATGGCTCACCGGCAGGGATTTGAACCCGCAAATTTAGAGAAATTTATGATATTTTCGACTTATGGTCTTTTATTCTTTGATATTCCATGTTTCGCTAATACACGCCATCACCTTTGAAAATGTGATTATTTTCAGGTACAAAGATATACCAAGACGAATTCAAAACATAAGATTTGATTTAATTCTCAATTGTTTCAAATTCTAGCAGCGAGTATCAGTTAAGTTTGTCGGTTAAAGAATTTTATTTTCAGGTCTTGGATTTTATAATTGCTAATTAAATTTTTGAGGCATTAAAAAAGTTTGAAATGTTTTGCATCACTACTACCTAAAATTAAAAAATTAAAGTCATATAGGGTAAGGTTCTGTATTCAGTAGAGTGTTTAAAACTTTATATTTCATTTTTACCGGGATTCAAGGCCGGATTAAAGGGGGGGGGGGTAAAAGGGGCAATTGCCCCGGACCCCCCGGCTCAGAGACCCCCCCCCCAGGGAAAAAAAGTTTTACATTACTTGAATCATACTACTTCAATTTCTACAAATCTATGGAAAGAAATCAAAACTAGAAAATCGGAATTAAAACTTGAAACATAACAAAAGTTTTTCGAGTTAAAGAGGCTCCCTAGAATAAGTAGTGAAGAAGTTCTACCGCATTTTGCGGGCTGAAAATGTCGAAATTTTGGTATTGTATTTCAGAATTTTCAATTCTAAATCTGGAAAAAAATATTGTAAACCTAATTCGAAAAAAATAAAGAAGAATATGAGGCAAAACACCTCCAATTTTCATTTTTTTTTACCGAAACATGCTAGCTCACAGTGCTAAGAGAGAACAGAAAAGCTTTATGATAAACATTTCAGAATTTTACCCGGGCAGTATCCGGGTTGATACCGGGTATCATTATAAATTTTCATTTTTCAATCATTATTATTGAACTTTCCGTTGGTTTATAAATTCTAAACCGTTTTCCCTTCCTTTTTATTGAAAATAAATGCTTAAAAAACTGTAGTTGCTTAAATTGGACCGATCGACAGTACAGACTTTCTTTATTGAATTTCCATCCCAAATTCTGCCTTAGACTTAAAATTCGTATTGGAAAATTTTCAACTGATTTAACCCAAAATTTTATCAGCTACTGAAGTAAATACCCTGAATTCAGTATATCATTTTCCAAATGATCATTCTCAAGTTATCATAAAAACGATCTAATAGTTGAATTGCCAATATGATTGAGTAATTTTCTTAACATGAATATTTTTATGATTTGAATCTTATCTTTATCCAGATTCTATTCATTGAGATTTTCAAGTCTTGTGGTGTTTCTTCTGTTAATGTAGTTCATTTTCATGGTTTTTCCAAATTTTGAGAACTCAGGGTCTTTGTTTAAGGTAATTAACTCATTTGGATTCTTTTTTCAATTACCTATAACTGATTATACGATTTAAACATTTAATCTCTAGTCCGATTTGATTTTCAATCAATCATTTTTGCACTTATACCCCTTGAGCTTTGAGAGCATCCAATTATTTTTTTGTCACATAATAACAATTTGATAACCATGTTTTTTTATCTGATGAGAGTCATATTCATAAACATACTCATAAACGTTTTTTTTTGTGTTTCGAAGATACTAAATTGAAGTTCACATGTGGGGAAATTTTTGCTTTGGGTCTGATTGTAACTTTGAATCTTGTTTTTTCTCAAAACTTGATTTGAAATTATTATTTAGATTTTAGACATTGAATTTTAGTTCGGAATATAACCTGATATTTATTCTTGAATTCTAAAACTCTTATATCTGTATCTCTGAGTTTAATTATTTTGTTTATTTTTTTTTTAATTTTGTCTTCTATGTTTTAAATCTTCATTATAATTTCCAATTGTCAGGAGGTTAATATTTCCCGATAAAACGAAAATGAGAAATAAATTTTGCATTTTTCAGCTCATATCAGAGCATTTATTTTTTTCAATTTCTACACTCTTCCGCGATGCTTGCACGTCATTAATTAACAATTTTCATTTGAAGGTACCAAAAACTATCTTCTAGGCTGACAACATGGCTATTTGAAAACTTTATACTGAACTCATCTCCATTTCTTTTACACGAAATGTTTTGTATTCTCTGGGATAGCATTTGAAAAAAAAATCGAATCATAGGGGCCCCCCGAGAAAAATTGCCCCGGGCCCCCCGATGGCTTAATCCGGCCCTGCCGGGATTCCAAGAATTCCCGTGAAAAGGATCGTCAGGTTCCCCGGGAACGCAAAAATGGCTGGGCAATGGACACTCTAAGGACAGCTTTGGCAGTTGATTGATTGAAAAGTACGGTTTTTACACCAACTTTTTTTTTACATTTTTCGTGGCCACGATCTTAAGAAATAAAAAAAAATTCATATGAGCAATAGATTGCTTCTAACTTCAGCTTTCTTAAGCATTTAGTGAAAATTGTTTCGAGCACTTGATAACTGCCTTACGTCCTTTTCCCAAAGCATGTTAAAAAAAAATTTACTTTGAATAACTTTGAAATTAATCAATAAAGCACTATTGTTTATAAATCACTAGCTTATCCCATACGAACTCCGTTTCGCTTTCAATTTGGAATATATCATAAATAGTTTGAATGAATGTCAATTCACAGGCATTTTCCAGATGCAATTCCGAATACATTTTTAAGCAATAATTGCAAAAATGTTGAACACGTTATATGTACGATAACTTTTTCTGTCGTTTACTACTAAATTCAATATCAGGAATCAATTGACCGTGCCAAAACACCTACGTTTATGAATTATGGTTTCGATGCGATACAAACTCACGTAATCATTGCAAAGCAAATTCAACAGTTAATACGACCCCCTTTTTTGTCGTTTTATACAAAAATTGAAATCAGAAATCAATTGACCGTTCCAACCCTAATAAACCGTGTATAAATTTCGACTCGATCGTTGCAGATCGGTGGCCTCTGTTCCGAACTTTGATCTCTGGAATCGATTGCCCTTCCTTCAAAACTCCCGTGTGCAAATTTCCAAACCAATCCATTGCATTATAACGTCAATATGACAAAAAAACAGTAAATAGTTAATATGGACGTCTTCTTTGGCCGACCCCTAACCCGATAGATAATTGGAATCAATTGTTCGTCCTTAATAATTTCTATGTGCAAATTTTCATATCAATCCGATGTATGATAACGTCAATATCACAAAAAATTGATAACGTAATATGGATGACCCCTTTTGCCGGTCCCTTACACAAAATTTGATACCTGGAATCGTTTTCACATCATTCGAAATTCTCGTGTATCAATTTTCATCTGAATCCGATGTATAATAACGTCAATATCGCAAAAAAAGCAGTTAATATGGTCCCTTATACAAAATTTGATACCGGAAATCGATTGCGTATCCCTAAAAATATCCGAGCGCAAATTTTCTTCTCAATCCGATGAATAATAACGTCAATATCACAAAAATATTAAAAGTTGATAAGGACGACCCCTTTTGCCGACCCCTACACTGAATTCGATACCTGGCATCGATTGCTTGTCATTTGAAACTCTCGTGTACCAATTTTCATCTGAATCCGATGTATAATAATGTCAGTATCACCAAAATAGCGAACAGTGAATATGGACGACCCCTTTGGTGGGCCCCTTACACAAAATTTGATACCGGTAATCGATGGCCCGTTCATAAAACCATCCGAGTGCAAATTTTTATCTCAATCCGATGTACACTAACGTCAATATCACACGAATATTGAAAAGGTTTTTGCCGACCCCTGACCCAAAATTCAATTCCTGGAATCGATTTCCCATCTCTCAAAACTCCCATGTGCAAATTTTCATCCTGATCCGACGAAAAATAATGTGAAAAACGTGAAAACAATATTTGCCATGTATGGACGACCCCCTTCAGAAGGGGTCAACCGAAATTCTGAAAACATTTTTCATCATTCCTGGTCCTAATGAGCATCCAAGTCAAATTTCAGCTCTCTAGCTCAAGACGGCTGAGCCTATAGAGGACAAACAAACAAACAAACCCACAGAAATAGCTTTTTATATATATAGATATTTGAATCACGTTCCAAGCTGTTTAAAACTATAAATTTTGTAAAAATCGGTTGAGAAACAAGACAGCTTTAGCGGAAAAAGAGTTAGGAGTCATTAGACTCCCGGCTGAATAAATAAGTATGTACAAAATGTCGGAATATTTAACATAAAACCACATAACTTTTTTCACCAAAATGTTTCTTTCGTTCACAAAGGCTTCATAACAGTTTTAAAATGAACTAGCCTTCAACCGAATTTGATAAAATTAGAAATTAAAAAAAAAAACCTGCTGATGAGATGCCTCCACTGGATTTAGAAATGCATATGATCAAATTTTGCCTTCCGATTTTCGTTTTTGCTCTTCCGGCCAGCATTAATGGAATACGCATTTCAAAGTGGTAGTTTAAAATTTACAATATTTACAATATTTAAATGCTAAAATGCTGGAAAAAAGGCAAACAATCTGTATAATCAAGGGATAAATGTTAATACGCACATGTAAAGTGCTTGATGAAATCACCAATATATTTTTATTTGTTTGTTTAATATGCACTCATATTTCATTACCATTTACAACATTTTTTAGGAAAAGTCGAAAAATAAATTCAATTTGAGAAAAGCTTCGCAGTCACACAAATTAGTCTTTTACTCATCCCTGTATTTTAGATGATATCATCACTAAGCGAAGTGAACGTCACAGAATGAGTACTAAAAGGTTTCTGAGCTGATTTTTTTAACATAATATGCGTGACTTTTGAAATCCTCTCCCGTATCTCTGGTGCAGCCCTACGATAAGCCGGGTAAGCCATTGGGACTTTAAATTCTTTTCAACCATCCGGATTTTTTTTATTTGTATTGCGTATATACTACACAACTCATGCCTAAGCCCAATAATGAGATCTTACTTTTTTGGATGTGTTCTATAGAACAATGGCATTGTATTGTGGTATTGTTTGCTGTAATCAATCTATTTTTAGAACTCGAGTCTACTTTATCGGTAGCTATTATTTGTAGTCTATTTGGCTATGTGCCCTATCTTCTTCTGATAACTCCGTGGAGTTTACAATTTTGTCATTCGATAGCATCATTATCATGATTGTGATTTCTTCTTATCATATGGGTGAGGCCCGATTGTTTTTCTTGTGTTTATACTCCGAGGGAGTTCACAATTTTTTTGGTTTTTTGGTCGAAACCTTTATCTAATTCTGTATTACGCATAAGAATTTTTAATTTCTTGTTTCGTCCGAAGACAAAATTATTCATGTGGTTTTGCCCGAAGACCTTTATTCTTATTTTTATTTGGTCTATTGTGATGTTTTGTGGTTAAACTGCTTACATCTCAGCTCGGCTCTTATCCTAGGCAGGGCAGGATTAAGCCATCGGGGGCATGCGCATTCCTATTATAATCCCGATCAATCCCTCCCACCCAAACGGGAAAAAACCGTTACAAAATACACGAAAGCGAAAATTTAGAATTTTTCCTTGCCGGTAGACTCTTGAATTTTCAAAATTTTTCACTTCGTGGGAATGGTAACCAAACCGAAGAGGTTATTCGAAATAGAGTTGAAGTAAGAAATTCAAAATTTAGGCAATTTCATCTTTGGTGTAATCAATTTTCCGATAGGCACTTTAAAAGCGTACGACTTCTACTGGCAGTCTCACTTTCTATTCTTCTTTTTAACATTGTAATCATAACTTAGCATTATTCCACTAAAACCGGTGTTTTTCGCTTCAAAACTCATGGAAGTTATTTTTATAGTTATATACCACGTCAGTTCGACAAAAAACTTTATCGTTCACTAGCTGACCCGGTGTGCTTTGCTACACCTTTCAAAATCAAATGATATTTTCAGAAATTATTCAAATTTATATTGTTTTCTTTGCATTATTTTAAATCAAATTATAACATAATTCATAAGCAACCGATAAAAAAGGAGAGCTGCAGCTGGAGTTTCGAATTGTAACTCAAAGATAACTTAAACTTATATTCTGAATCTTGCTCTATAAATTTGTGTTAAAGATCTGATAAATTTAATCTGTCTGGTTGGTCTCAAATTAATCGTACGCAAACAATCTAACATATAAAATACGGTTGTTTTAGCTTGATATGTTCTGGATTTATGCTAAAAACTGATAAGAGAGCCTCATCTTTCTGATAATCATACCCATTTCGTTCCCAAAAATCCTCCTATATCAAATATAGCTCCATGGGTTGATAAGTTTTTAAGCTTTACAACAAAATGTATATGGAGCCTCCTGCTTTCCTCCCCCTTTCTATACTTTAAAGCGTAAGGGTCTATAACAATCGTTGAAACATATCTCGTAACCTAGTAACTTTCCATGCCATATTTGTTTCCATTTGTTGGCTTCGTCAGCATAAATTGAGAACTTATGCTAAAAAAATTGTATTGGACTCACCTCCCTCCTCCTATGTACTTACTCACTGAAAGGAGGATGGTGTGTCAGATAATTATATAATGATACAAAAATGATTTACGATGTTAAGATTTGTCCATTTCTCAGATTTTGTAAAAAATAAAGTTGAATGTAAGCCTCTTCTTCCTTTCCTGTATTCCCAATTCTATCATCCTACTGCAAGAAAGGAATTGTTTCACATAGAAAAAGTATTTTTCGTACTCAAATACTTTTTGATGCCAAATTTGGTTGCATTGCTCGATTAATTCTCGAGTTATGCAAAAAAAATGTATGGAAGCCCCCTTTCCCCCTTTATATCTTTCCGCTGAAAAAAAAAGGTGGGGCTTCAATTTATAATAGAAACATTTCTCATATCCAAATACCCTCACATGCCAAATATGGTTCAATTTGCTCGATCAACTTTCCAGTTATACTGAAAATTGTAAGGGAGACCTCTCTTCCCCCTTTTCATCCACCTCTTTGAAGGAGTAAGGGATACCAAATATTCATAGAAGCATTTCTCGTACCCAAATATCGTTCTTTGCCAAATTTGGTTCCATTAGCTGTTGTAGTACTAGAGTTATGCAATAAAAATTGTATGAAACTCCCCTCCCTCTTTCCTTTTTCACCGCTGGAAGAAGGAAGGGGTCTCAAACATTCATTAGAACATGTCACGTTCCCAAATACCCGCCCATGCCAAACTTGGTTCCAGTAGCTTAATTAGTTTTTGAGTTATGTAAAAAACTATAAAAGAGGCCCCCCCCCCCTTATATCACCCCTTCTGGAAAGAAGGAGGGGTCTCAAATAATCATAGAAATATTGTTCGTATCCAAATACCCTCCCATGCCAAATTTGGTTCCATTTGCTTTATCAGTTTTTGAGTTATGTAAAAATTATGAAGGAGGCCCCCCGTTTCTTCTGGAAAAAGAGAGGGGTCTCAAATAATCATTGAAATATTTTTCGTATCCAAATAACTTCCCGTGCCAAATTTGGTCCCATTATCTTGATTAGTTTTCGAGTTATATGAAAAATTGTAAGGTAGCCCCCCTCCCCCTTCCTATCACCCCACTGAGAGGAGGGAGGGGTACCTAATATTCATTGAAATATTCCCCGTTCCCAAATACCACCCCATGCCAAATTTCATACCATTTGCTTGATTATTTCTCGAGTTATGCCAAAAATTGCCTTTTGTTTGAAAGGCCCCCCCCCCTTCCTGTCAGGGGGAGGGGTCCCAAATCACAATAGGAACCTTTCCCGGCCTCCAATACCCTCACCTGTCAAGTTTCACGTAAATCGGTTCAGTAGTTTCTGAGTCTATAGGGAACAGACAGAAAGACAGACAGACAGACAGAAATTCATTTTTATATATATAGATAAACATGTTTTATAATTTTTTTTATCAAAATTTGCATAATCACATGGGCTAAATAGCTTAATTTCAGTCCTTTTCCGGTAGCAAAAATTTAACATATTTATCGTTTTGTTGTCGTTTTTCCCTACCCCGCCTTTCGTCGGGGTTCAAATATTTTCTTTTCTACCTTACATAGGATAATTCAAACAACAAAATAACTCCTGAATTGTGTTAGTTTAAGACCTAACTTCAGGTTGCCAAATTTCTCGGTTTTTTTCCCGGTTTGCGTGGATATTTTATACAAAATTTGAAAAAGCCTGGTCCGGCCTGGTTGTTCGGATTTTATTGAAACAGCCCGGATTTTCCCGGATTTATTCAATTTGGCTGGATATTGCCCGGATTTTTAGTCGAGAATTTTGAAATCCTGGATACGTGTTATAAAAATTCTGGCAACCTTAACCTAACTGTCCATAGCAATTTAGTTCGAAAAATATGGACCAATAATTTCTGACGCTACCCAAATAATAATTTTTCGAAAATTAGGTTCATTACCAGTTTTTTCATGCTTTGGAGCTCGAGGGTAGGATGATGTAGCTTTTAACAAATTCTTGTCAAAAAGTTGTCATTAGTTTGGAATGTTATAAATAAACATATTTTGATACACTCTGCACAAAAATGGTTGAAATAACGACAAGAACTTCGAATTGTAAATAAAATTATTTTTTGATTTCTTTTTCATAAAGTTATAAATTTGAAATAGACATGTATAACATAAAGAGGCAGAAGCATTTTTTTCACCTATTTTTCCATTTAAGTATATCATTGCCAGTTAAACATGTTTTAAATGGAATAGTTTTAAACTTTGAAATGAGGGATTTTGCTTCTTTTTTTCAATATAACCTTTGAATTAATATCAATTCTGAATTTATTCATACACTTTCGTTTGCAAGTTTCGATTTTGACAAAAAGCATATCAAACCCCCATTAAACTTCTAAGTACAATAAAAGTACTTAAACAATTTCAAAAGAAGATGCATTTAGATTTGACACCACAGAAGTAATAAAAATATCCACAACACAAAAGCCCTTGCTCAAATTTTTACCAACTATTCGATTAATCAAAATTAACACAAATCGAACGTATGTGGTATTAAAAACCGGTAAAAGATACTTCGAGGAACATGCAAATACGGTAGTGAGCGCACAGAAAGCCATTTGCTACCGCACAAAAAAAAAACAAAGTTCCTGGTGAAGCTGTTTATTTTGAAACATTTTTAAATGGAGATGAAGAGCTATTTTTCCACTTGTCGTTATTTTCTCTGGTGTACCTGACATATAATTTGAGCAAATCAAACCAATATTCAGAAAAAAAATATCATGCAGTGAACAAAATAAGAATAGCAGCACTATGTGTTTTGATTGTTAAAACATGAATGATTGAAAATTACGAAATTTTTCTTCCCAGTTTGGTTTTGAATTGCTTAACGGATAAATCAAGCATAAGTATGAAGAAATCAAGCAGTTTGATAAAGTTTTATGTACCTATGTATGTATGTATGTAGATAATCCACCATGGGTGCACGGATTCACCGCAGTTTCGCCAACGTATGCGCTAAATTGCATTCTTTAGATTTTAAGTTCGGCCAATCTTCAATGCAAATTAGCACATACCCGACACCATGGCTTCGTGTGAACTGTCATGTAATGTATGAATTTCGTGTATGTGTATGTCTTATTTGTAGAACGAGCAAACAGTTTCGCAACCGTATAAAATTCATAACATTCTCAATGTTATGTATCTTCGACAGGTATTCCACATGCGTGTAGATACCTGCCCAGCTGGCAACTGATTGAACCTCACCTTTATGCCTGAATAAATAAAAAAGTGATGATACAGTCCACATTTCTTACAGTGCACTTTGTGTCATAAATTTGCTATAATATCCACACCATCAACACACATACTTTTGTTACCAAGTCAGTTGAAATAGAACTCTCGTTAAGATCACACGCGCGTCTTTTTACTCGTCACCAAACCATCCGAAAATCCATTATCCAAACCAGTGCATTTATCCTAAATCTACAATGCCCAACTTACCTCAAGACACACTAAGCTTACCATTAGCTGAAATCTACCTTAATCAGTATCATAACCATATTTTTTTCAATCCGTTCTAAAATATTTTTTTTTTAAAGTATTATAACATTGCGATGCAAAATATTTGAAACCAAATATCGAAAATGATAGATTCATTGTAAGTACAAAAAACTAAAAGCAGTAAACATGACCACGTCCTGCTAATAATAATTCAAGAAAATTGTATTGTTAAAATAAATGAATAAACAAATTGTTATAATAAATGTTTCCATTATGTTGGCGATGTACATTAGGATGTCCCAAAATTGCATAACTTCTGGGAATCTGGGGGCTCATCCTCCAAATGGTAGATTAGGATGTGCAGAACAAACTTCTGTATGGGGCCGACTAAAAAAAATCATGTTTAGAGGTTCCGCAAGCGCGATCTTTGAAAAAAGTCCACTTTCAAAAGATTTGATTTTTAATAAATTCTGGATCCAAAAATTTTCATAAAATAAATATATATTTGATATTTTTAAATTTTGTTTGAGTTGAATACTACATGTGAAAAATGAAAAATGAATCAAATTTGTATCAAAATGTAAAACAAGCAAGCTATTTCCAAGAAAAAAAATTTTTTTTGGTCCAAAAATCTTGTATTCAACTGACCAAAATGTGCACCAAGCGTAAAATATTTTTGATACCACTGCCATCAAAAGATGCGGATTTTTGTGCACTTAAACTTTGCTGAACAAAACATGTTGTTTGTATCATCGTGTGAAGAACTATTCACGGTTTAATCCTCAATAAAAATCAAAATTTAGGATATTTGTTATTTAATTTATTAAATTTGTCTCAATAAATACCTACTTTAAAATCAAAATACTTGCAAAAAACGAATTTGATGGTTTAAGGGAGTCATCAGAAGGCCATATGCCAAATTTGAGCGGAATCGGACAACAGGGAGGTGTTGCACTGAATCTCAAGTGTAAAAGGGATTCTGAGACATAGTGTTCTGAAGAAGCATCAAAAACTGGTTTTTCATTATACATTTTTTTTTCCTTACCAATGGATTGCTTGATTATGTTAGTTTTATTAAAATTTAAATTAAGACTAACATTTCACCTGAAGACTGCAACTCGATTGGACTTAAAACAAAAAAGTTATGGCTGTTCAAAGATTGTATTTTGGTTACAAATTATCCTGTAAAACGTAATGAGTAAAATGTACTCATTGTGTGTTAAACGACAATTTGCCACAAAAATACAATCTTTGAACAGCCATAACTTTTTTGATTTAAGTCCAATCGAGTTGTAGTCTTCAGGTGAAATGTTAGTCTTAATTAAATTTTAATAAAGTTTTCATAATCAAGCAATCCATTGGTAAGGAAAAAATGTATGATGAAAAACCTTTTTTTTATGCTTCTTTAGAACACTTTGTCTCAGAATCCCTTTCACACTTGAGATTCAGTGCAACCCCTTCCTGTTGTCCGATTCCGCTCAAATTTGGCATATGGCCTTCTGATGACTCCCTTAAACCATCAAAGTCTTTTTTTTTGCAAGTATTTTGATTTTAAAGTAGGTATTTATTAAGACAAATTTAATAAATTAAATAAAAAATATCCTAAATTTCGATTTTAATTGAGGATTAAACCGTGAATAGCTCTTCACACGATGATACAAACAACATGTTTTGTTCAGCAAAGTTTAAGTGCACAAAAATCCGCATCTTTTGATGGCAGTGGTATTAAAAATATTTTACGCTTGGTACACATTTTGGTCAGTTGAACACAAGATGTTTGAACCAAAAAAATTTTTTTCTTGGAAATAGCTTGCTTGTTTTACATTTTGATACAAATTTGATTCATTTTTCATTTTTCACGTGTAGTATTCAACTCAAACAAAATTTAAAAAATATAAAATATTTAAATTTTATGAAAATTTTTGGATCCAGAATTTATTAAAAATCAAATCTTTTGAAAGTGGACTTTTTTCAAAGATCGCGCTTGCGGAACCTCTAAACATGATTTTTTTTAGTCGGCCCCATACAGAAGTTTGTTCTGCACATCCTAATCTACCATTTGAAGGTTGAGCCCCCAGATTCCCAGAAGTTATGCAATTTTGGGACACCCTAATGTACAATGTACATGCTATAGGAAATAAAAAATTAAATTACATGGAATTTAGACGTTAATTGCGATATAAATAAAAAGTAAACAGTGAGATGCGAGGAAAGAGAATCTGCACAATTTCTAAGTATACTCATAACTGAAGCTGTAAATTCCATGAATATCTGAAAATAAAAGAATCCAGTGCTGAGGTGAATATTTCAGGCGATGTCCAAGTCGATAGCTGAAAATTGAGTTAATCGCCATATTTTATCATGAAAAATAAAAAAAAATCCATCAACAAGCTATACAAAACCATGAGCGGCTCGAACTCACATCAGGAGGACTAAAATTGGCGTCCCATATTTTTGAAAAATGAAGATCCTTACCGATGTTCCTAAAATATTGTATGTAAAACAAATTTGCCGCTGCATGTAAAAAAGCCTAGTGTGGACTTGAATTGATCGTTAAAATAGTAAAAATATTATATATTAATATAAATATAATTGTTAAAGCAGAGATTTGGGTTTTAATGAGCTCTTAAGTTGAGCATACTCAAGAAAAATTATTATTGGGATGGTTCTAAGAAAATTATACGTGTGAAATTTAAAAAATGGTTAAGTGAATATGTATAATAAAATATTGAATAATGCTTTTTCAACCAATCACGTATGTTCATGACAATAACCTGAAAGAGTAATTTTCGAGTATAAATTTTGAAATGAAGTATTAATTAATGATATAACCATGAGAGAAAACCTATAATCTAGAGAATGTTTTATGATCGAAATTTCAAATTATATAGATAAATTTAAACAAGATAAAAGTAAGAAGATAACCAATTATCTAACATTAGTTAGTAAGCTTTTGATCAGCAAATGGTAGTCTTCCGTTTGTAGCGCAGCCAAAAGCAGCAGGTTACTGGCTATCGATATCATTTGACGAAGCAATATAAGACGAATGTTAATTGAAAATGAATTCATGAGAAATTTTTGTTATTTTTTCGTGAATTTCTGCTGAAATTAGGTTATGAGAAATTAGTCATAATTATTGTTCAACACTCGCGCCCTTCAGTAAATGATAATGATTGATTATTAACAAGCTATGCAAATGAATGGTAAAGCCTTTTTACTACGATTACTTGTGCTGGTTAACAAGAAAAAAAATGACCGAAGGCTTCATTCCTTCAGTCGAATGCCTTTAATTTATTGAAATTTACATGCAGGTAGACCAAACGTTAAAAATACTCAATGGATGGATAACAACTCCTTAAATCACTTTAAGTTATACATATATCGAAAAAAATCTGTCTACCTTAGCACCAACATATTTGAGTAACGATTTACTGTACAATATTAAAAAAAATATTTTTCTCTTATGATACGGAGAGCATAATAGCTCACTTAACCTTTGCATACCAGCTAAATTTTCTATGGTTAAAACATTTGTATATCTCAACCCTATTTGAAACTTGATAAGATTATGCTCCAAAAAAAAAAAAAACATGAGTTAATATTTTTGATTCAACATGAATAAAGTAAACAAGTAAAGTTATGTTTTATGTGAAATGATGTTTTATATTGCTGCATCGATTATTTACACACGAAAATAAATAATATTATGTAATTTTTCATGAAGAATCTTTAAAACTATTATACGTTCATACACATGCAATTAATTGACAAAAAAATGTGGAAATAAGTTTTATACCAGGCGGAATCACCCGTAGCACGAAGTGAACAATTACTCGATCCGAATGTCAAATTTGGAACTCGCCGTATCTATTCGAAGTCGTAGCTGTCGTGACCTTTCTTTTTTCATGTCCGTTTCACTACACATTTTTTACTACCGAATAAAAATGAAAACCAATCATACGCTAAAAGATTAGTTAATAGACTGACTGTCAGAGTCCAACCTCTCTTTTTTTTGCCCTTAAAGTTCACTCAGTTTATCTCTTTCTCTCACTCTCTTCACATCGAGTTCATTCATTTCAGGTGAAAAGCAGAGAAATCTCTTTTTTTGTTCTCACATTGCTTTTCACAAAACTAACTTACATCACATATACCGATGAAATAGCAATATCGCATTATTGTTTGAATGACATGTGATTTGATTGGTTTCTTAATTTTTTCTATTAATTATTTCATACTATTATTCTCTACATTATCCTTTGCCTCTACTCTTCCTTACGATCATTTCTTCCTTACGATCATTTACGATTTATACTTCTTTTTTTTTGTTGTTGTTTCGACTCATAGCCAGTTTAACTGTTAAAGATGAGCATCAACATCGATTTACATAATAGTTTGAACTTAATTGTACTCTTGCCTTATCTATCACGTAGAATTCACCACACATATATATTTTTACGATTCGTAATGCATAACCACGCATTTCAGCGATATTAAATGATATTATATTATATTCCATGTTCCATGTTAGCTTGTGATGAAATCATGTCTCTTTCTAGAAATAATCAGTTCAAGCCTGCAGCTCAATATTCCGATTCCAAATTACTTTTAGATTCGCCATCGTATTGAATAGAGAATTTTCCCTCAATTATTCATTCAATCAAAGTGAGCAAAAATTATTATTCAGCTCTTCATATCAGTTTATAATTAACATTTGCCAAGCATGAACATTAATCATGATCAACTCTTCAGAAATCATCCAGATGCCAAGATTACTCATAGAATGTCCAATTATTAAAAACAAATTTCTGTTTTCTCAGATAGCTGATCTCTTTTTTCCATAAATATTCAAATAAAAAATTCAAGTCTCCTGAAATTTCCTCAATGATTTATTCAAACAGTCAATTTTTTTTTAATAGTTCTTCGATTTCATGTAGCATTTCATTAGAAAATTAATATCTAGTAGTAACGACTTATCAAGTTCAACTCTTCAGAAATCGTTCAGAGCAAGATTACTTATTCGAGCAACTTTTCTAACGGATCACCAATTCTTAAAAACAAAGTTCTGTTTTCTCAGGTGGCTGATTACGTTTTCATTTTTAATTTTAATGCTAATATTCCAAGTCCTATTTCATTGCATTATGAATCAATCAGCTTAAAAAAGTGTAGGAGTATTACACGGCTCAAAACAACTTTGTAATCATAATCGAACACTAGCTCTTTTCTGCCACGAATGTTAGTTCAAATCTAAAAACTGTCTCAGCCCAAATCGAAGGTTTTTTTTTGCCATGGGCCTTCCAATAGCTGTCACAGATAAAATCTTTTTACAAGCAGTTGCCTATCATTGTAAAGGAATACGGTTGAATTTCTTGATAGATATATTGAGTTGAAGCCTACAGCTCAAAATTCCGATTCCAGATTACTTTTAGATTTAATAATCTTACTTAAATGGAAATCTTCCTGTCAACCATCCATTCAAACAGTCACTTTTTTTCCTACTTTTTTTGTAGCTTCCATCGGTTCATTGATAAATTAATACAGAAATTAAATGACAAGTCAAGTATCAACGACTAATCTTGTTGAACTCTTAATAAATCATATAAAAGTAAAGATTACTTATCTGAGTAACACTTCTTTCACGGAGAGTCCGATTCTTTTTTATTTCAGGATTTTCATCCTTTTGGATGATTCATCCAATCATTTAGAGTCCGATTCTAAAAAAACAACTCTGTTTTCTCAAGTAACTTCCCTTTTTTTTCTTTTTATTTCCATAAGCAAAAAAATGATTCTGAAACGAGCATCCTCTCGGGGAGATTTAAGTTTTCTTCACAGGGATAATAAGTGCGGATATTTCTTCAATTATCCATTAACCCGCATTTAAATTTTTTTTTCAAAACTTCATTTTGTTTTTGGCTTCATACATCAGTTCATTATTAAATTAACAGGTTCACTAGATTCAAGCAAGCGTCACCTCGGGTTCTCCACATCGGCCAGAACCGGGTCGCCATTTTTTTTTTGTTCAAATAAGCGTCACCACAGGTTTTCCAGATTGGCCAGAACCGGGTCGCCCTTTTTTTTTGCTACAATAAGCGTCACCTCGGGTTCTCCAGATCGGCCAGAACCGGGTCGCCTTTTTTTTTTTGTTCAAATTAGCGTCACCACAGGTTCTCCAGATTGGCCAGAACCGGGTCGCCCTATTTTTTGCTACAATAAGCGTCACCTCGGGTTCTCCAGATCGGCCAGAACCGGGTCGCCTTTTTTTTTGTTCAAATAAGCGTCTCCACAGGTTCTCCAGATTGGCCAGAACTGGGTCGCAATTTCTTTTCAAGCAAGCGTCACCTCGGGTTCTCCAGATCGGCCAGAACCGGGTCGCCACTTTTTTTACTTCAAATAAGCGTCACCTCAGGTTCTCCAGGTCGGCCAGAACCGGGTCGCAATTTTTTTCAAACGAGTCGCCTTTTTTTAACAAGCGTCACCTCGGGTTCCCAGATTAACCGGAACTGTGTCGCATACATAAATAAAACAAAAATCTTTATTTATTTTATCGTACCTGAATTAAGCATCGCTCGGAAACTAATTTTTATTAAAATGGTTCTTACCAACTGTCGCCATTGTCGTGACCTTTCTTTTTTCATGTCCGTTTCACTACACATTTTTTACTACCGAATAAAAATGAAAACCAACCATACGCTAAAAGATTAGTTAATAGACTGACTGTCAGAGTCCAACCTCTCTTTTTTTTGCCCTTAAAGTTCACTCAGTTTATCTCTTTCTCTCACTCTCTTCACATCGAGTTCATTCATTTCAGGCGAAAAGCAGAGAAATCTCTTTTTTTGTTCTCACATTGCTTTTCACAAAACTAACTTATATCACATATACCGATGAAATAGCAATATCGCATTATTGTTTGAATGACATGTGATTTGATTGGTTTCTTAATTTTTTCTATTAATTATTTCATACTATTATTCTCTACATTATCCTTTGCCTCTACTCTTCCTTACGATCATTTCTTCCTTACGATCATTTACGATTTATACTTCTTTTTTTTTGTTGTTGTTTCGACTCATAGCCAGTTTAACTGTTAAAGATGAGCATCAACATCGATTTACATAATAGTTTGAACTTAATTGTACTCTTGCCTTATCTATCACGTAGAATTCACCACACATATATATTTTTACGATTCGTAATGCATAACCACGCATTTCAGCGATATTAAATGATATTATATTATATTCCATGTTCCATGTTAGCTTGTGATGAAATCATGTCTCTTTCTAGAAATAATCAGTTCAAGCCTGCAGCTCAATATTCCGATTCCAAATTACTTTTAGATTCGCCATCGTATTGAATAGAGAATTTTCCCTCAATTATTCATTCAATCAAAGTGAGCAAAAATTATTATTCAGCTCTTCATATCAGTTTATAATTAACATTTGCCAAGCATGAACATTAATCATGATCAACTCTTCAGAAATCATCCAGATGCCAAGATTACTCATAGAATGTCCAATTATTAAAAACAAATTTCTGTTTTCTCAGATAGCTGATCTCTTTTTTCCATAAATATTCAAATAAAAAATTCAAGTCTCCTGAAATTTCCTCAATGATTTATTCAAACAGTCAATTTTTTTTTAATAGTTCTTCGATTTCATGTAGCATTTCATTAGAAAATTAATATCTAGTAGTAACGACTTATCAAGTTCAACTCTTCAGAAATCGTTCAGAGCAAGATTACTTATTCGAGCAACTTTTCTAACGGATCACCAATTCTTAAAAACAAAGTTCTGTTTTCTCAGGTGGCTGATTACGTTTTCATTTTTAATTTTAATGCTAATATTCCAAGTCCTATTTCATTGCATTATGAATCAATCAGCTTAAAAAAGTGTAGGAGTATTACACGGCTCAAAACAACTTTGTAATCATAATCGAACACTAGCTCTTTTCTGCCACGAATGTTAGTTCAAATCTAAAAACTGTCTCAGCCCAAATCGAAGGTTTTTTTTTGCCATGGGCCTTCCAATAGCTGTCACAGATAAAATCTTTTTACAAGCAGTTGCCTATCATTGTAAAGGAATACGGTTGAATTTCTTGATAGATATATTGAGTTGAAGCCTACAGCTCAAAATTCCGATTCCAGATTACTTTTAGATTTAATAATCTTACTTAAATGGAAATCTTCCTGTCAACCATCCATTCAAACAGTCACTTTTTTTCCTACTTTTTTTGTAGCTTCCATCGGTTCATTGATAAATTAATACAGAAATTAAATGACAAGTCAAGTATCAACGACTAATCTTGTTGAACTCTTAATAAATCATATAAAAGTAAAGATTACTTATCTGAGTAACACTTCTTTCACGGAGAGTCCGATTCTTTTTTATTTCAGGATTTTCATCCTTTTGGATGATTCATCCAATCATTTAGAGTCCGATTCTAAAAAAACAACTCTGTTTTCTCAAGTAACTTCCCTTTTTTTTCTTTTTATTTCCATAAGCAAAAAAATGATTCTGAAACGAGCATCCTCTCGGGGAGATTTAAGTTTTCTTCACAGGGATAATAAGTGCGGATATTTCTTCAATTATCCATTAACCCGCATTTAAATTTTTTTTTCAAACTTCATTTTGTTTTTGGCTTCATACATCAGTTCATTATTAAATTAACAGGTTCACTAGATTCAAGCAAGCGTCACCTCGGGTTCTCCACATCGGCCAGAACCGGGTCGCCATTTTTTTTTTGTTCAAATAAGCGTCACCACAGGTTTTCCAGATTGGCCAGAACCGGGTCGCCCTTTTTTTTTGCTACAATAAGCGTCACCTCGGGTTCTCCAGATCGGCCAGAACCGGGTCGCCTTTTTTTTTTGTTCAAATTAGCGTCACCACAGGTTCTCCAGATTGGCCAGAACCGGGTCGCCCTATTTTTTGCTACAATAAGCGTCACCTCGGGTTCTCCAGATCGGCCAGAACCGGGTCGCCTTTTTTTTTGTTCAAATAAGCGTCTCCACAGGTTCTCCAGATTGGCCAGAACTGGGTCGCAATTTCTTTTCAAGCAAGCGTCACCTCGGGTTCTCCAGATCGGCCAGAACCGGGTCGCCACTTTTTTTACTTCAAATAAGCGTCACCTCAGGTTCTCCAGGTCGGCCAGAACCGGGTCGCAATTTTTTTCAAACGAGTCGCCTTTTTTTAACAAGCGTCACCTCGGGTTCCCAGATTAACCGGAACTGTGTCGCATACATAAATTAAACAAAAATCTTTATTTATTTTATCGTACCTGAATTAAGCATCGCTCGGAAACTAATTTTTATTAAAATGGTTCTTACCAACTGTCGCCATTGTCGTGACCTTTCTTTTTTCATGTCCGTTTCACTACACATTTTTTACTACCGAATAAAAATGAAAACCAACCATACGCTAAAAGATTAGTTAATAGACTGACTGTCAGAGTCCAACCTCTCTTTTTTTTGCCCTTAAAGTTCACTCAGTTTATCTCTTTCTCTCACTCTCTTCACATCGAGTTCATTCATTTCAGGCGAAAAGCAGAGAAATCTCTTTTTTTGTTCTCACATTGCTTTTCACAAAACTAACTTATATCACATATACCGATGAAATAGCAATATCGCATTATTGTTTGAATGACATGTGATTTGATTGGTTTCTTAATTTTTTCTATTAACCCTTCATTTCATGATTTTTTATTTTTTCTCGAAAAAATTCTCAATAGTGCGCAATGATGAATACATGAAGGGAAAAATAAGGAAAAAATATTATTTTCACATATTTCGGTTATTTAGCAAAAATATTAATTGTTGCATATTTGCAACAACATGAAACGGTTACACCTTTTTTTCTTCACACTCGACAACTGGAAATAAATGCTTATTCCTAATTTCTTTTGCACTAATCATAGTTTTCGCACAGTAACTTCGCAAATCTAGATTTCTGGACACCGGAAAGTTAAGAATTTATCTGGGAGTAGTTATGTATGTTGGTTTTCCACCATGGGTGCACGGATTCACCGCAGTTTCTGCCTAAGTATGTGCTCACATGCATTCTTGGACCGACCCCATGGCTTCGTATGTAGGTATATTTTGGAAGAACTAGTCAATCAGGTTACTTAGAGGTATTCCGGCATCCGTGCATATACCTGTTCAGCTGGCAGCTGGTTCAACATTCATAAGTTAAGTTCAACAGTTATAAGAGGAAACACATCTTACCTGTCGGCTTCTTATGGGATTCGAACCCAAAAGTTGTCTCGCCGATACCGGGAATCGAACCCAGCCTGGCACATCGGAACCAGACTCGCACCAGCTTATCCACTAGACAACAAAGACTCTCGAGAAATTAGCTAGGAGTAGTTATGCGATAATATACCACCTACTGAGGAAATTATTCCTTACGTTTGCTTGAAGGTGCTAAAAAAACGAACACACACATATAGGATCTCAGTGAAACTTCATGTTTCTTTGAAGAGATCTAATTTACTTAACTCTAAGGCGTACATCTTTCAAGGATTTTATGGCTAGCATCTTACCACCAGATCACGGAAAGAGCACTATATGTGCCGTGATCGGGATTCGATCTCATGGACTCTGGCTTAGATGGCTGGAACGCTATCCTCTAGGCCACGACCGGCGGCAAAATGGAAAGCTTTTCTTACTTATACAACTTTTCTGAACATAACCTTGAACAAATCAACTCAAATCAATTCCGAAAACGTATTTAAATTGGTTCTGATAAAGATTCTTAATCTTAAATCATACCATAACTATATGCCAGTTTTAATAAACAAACTTGATATTGAAGAGCAAATTCTCAATTTAGTTTTGAAGGAATGATCCAATTACAAATTACATTAAACAATTAAATATCATTTGTTGGCAAAATTAAAAGAACAATAAAGATTTCTTCGGAATGAGCATTAGAATTTGGAACATGATTCTAAAATTAGAATTCAAACTTGAAATCAGTTTGAGAATAAAAAAGAAATAAAAATAAAACTAAATTCGAGAACAAAAAGTTTCAATTTAAAATCAACTTCCAGAGCTTCCAGGAAAAGGTTAAATAGTATAAATAAAGAGCATTTTTCGTCGATTGATAATAAGAAACGGCTCATACTTTAGTAAAAAATAATGAGCATTGTAATTTTCAATCAAATCATTCATTCATCTCTAAGAAAAAAAAAGCAAAACAATACTTCAAACCTCGGTTATCGAATGTTGGCAGATAGTACTGAATTTTCAAGTGGAAAAATAAAAAAGCGTATTCGTTGTTTGTTTTAAGATTTTTGAACTCTCTGGATAAAGCCCCGTACTTGAGTTTGAATCACGTTGAATAATATAGAACTTTTGAAAATTGGTGTATGCTTATTTTGCAAGTTATGAAGGCATCCGACTTTTTTTTTTATTCAAAATATGTATTTATTATACCAATGGGCCGCGGAAAAAAAATCAAAATAATGTGTTTTACATACGCTGAATTACAAATCCTAAATAAGTTAATTATTCGGACCCGTCCTAGTTTAAAGTTTGATAAATTTTGAACTTTTTATAATATTTTTCTAGTTTTGATAACGGTTTAGAGCAAAACTTTTATTTTTTTTTCACCTCGGGGGCCCTCTTTATTCAGGGGGGGGGGGGCAATTTTTCTCATCCCCCCCCTCTTAATACGGCCTGAACATGATAATAAATCATTTATAACGAAAACATTGTCATCGGGAAACAAATACACTGTTTAACGATGCAAGTTTCGAAAACACACTATGGAACCCATATAACTAGCTAGGGTACTACCGTTGCATGGTGTTGCATATTTGCAACAGTTATTGAAAACCCATTATATCAGAGAAAAAACAAAAAAAAAATCTCAAATTTTGTTTATTATGTAAATTACTTTAGTGGGAATACGAAAATATTTTTTTTGAGTCGAAAAAAAATTCTCAATATGAATTACACTAGGCCAAAAATTTGAAAAATTAGGCTTTTTCCACATTCCATATTTTTCAGATTCAAGTGGGTTTTTTTGGTTCCTATAAACACTAAAAATATTTTTTTTTAATTGAACGTGATCTTGAAATTATAAATATTATTTCCTTCCAAAAAAAAATTTGCTTTTTAGCTAAATGTGAAGTTTAGAACAGTTTTAATTAATTGTTGCATATTTGTAACTTTATGAAACGAAGGGTTAATTATTTCATACTATTATTCTTTACAGTAGCAATTATCCTACTACACCTATTACGTGTCTTTTACGCAAATTTAGTTGAAATGATTCCTAACAGCAACGTTCTATCGGGCACATGAAAACATTAGCAACCGACGTTTAGCTAAATAAACAAAGTGCCCACCAGAATAAAATGGGAAAGAACAGTAAAGAAAAAAAAACACTAGGTATAACTGGTGATGAATTTTGAAAAATCAGCGATTGCTGCGATCAAACCATCGTGTGAGTGGAGTAGAGAAAAAAAAATGAAGCGTTTAAATGGCAGGTTGCTCTTTCCGTATTCTTCTAAGTTCATTAAAATATTTCGTGTCCATCTTCTACCAAATAGTTCACAAATCTTTAGAAAACATTTTTTCAGAAGCTCGAATAAGGAAATGAAAAGTGAAAAATTTCAAAAAAATATAAAGGAACGAGCTCACCGGATTCTCCGTTTTGTTGAATTCCGTCGCTCGCGCGCTTTGGTGGCTTCTGCTTTGCTTGCAATCGAATGGCCTCAGCATCCGATTTTTTTACAATTTTTGCACACATTTCAACACAACTTTGTTCCATTAATCACTATGCTTCTCAAATAGATTAGAAGAATAGAAGAATCATCATTTAGCACATGATGAACATAGTTTATGCTTTCTTTTCCCATTCTGTTGTACTTTATTTAATTTTCACATGAGAAGCAACCATAAGAGACCGAGAAAGATACAATTAAAAAAAACCTTCAGCCACAAATCACACGAGTACTTTTTAATTCAACAGAACCAATTCTTTAATTTTTGTAAATTTCCAGCAGTTTTAAAAGTTTTATAGCTCAAATATATAATTCCTTAACGCTAGAGGAGCATCTCTTAAAACCCCCTTTTAATACCTTTGAATACTTGAATACCTTTGGAATACTTGAAAACTCCTCAAAATGCAGTTGTTATTCAAATCATTCGTAGAAGCATTATTATTCACTTTTACACAGTAAATTTTTAAAATTCATTTTGTTTTTGTTGGAAAACTGAAGTGGTACTATTCTTATTTCGAACCTCTTTTTTCACATTTTTGGTCCTCAACGCCAATTGCTACGTCCAAAAAAAAGTAAACTTACGCTTGTTATATCCGTTAAGCAATTCAAAACCAAACTGTAGAAGGAAGTTTTCGTAATTTTCAATCATTCATATTTTAACAAGCAAAACACATAATGGTGCTATTTTTGTTTCGCTCACTGTAGCTGCCAATTCTAATAGCTCGTAGTGGCTGTTTTTTGTAGCTAAACATTTAGAAAATCGAAGGAAAATTATGAAGTCAGTGTCAAATTCAAAATATTCTTACAAAACTTTTTTTAGATTAAAAAGAAATATATAAATTTGAAAATTTGATTTCGAATTCATTATCAGCCGTCATGGAAAAATTAGCTTTAAAACTCAAAAATGAATTATCTCACAAAATGCATATATATTTTAAATTTAAAAAATATATATTTTCTATATTGCTTCCGTATTCGGCTGGGTTTCAATATTCACACCAATCGAATTGTCAATATTGTTTATAGATCATTCATACAACGGAAATTTCAAATTTTATTCCAATTTGAAATCTGAAAAAATAGTTGATTATTTCAATTGCAATTGATTACAACCTTACATTAAGAACAATATAAACTATTTTCAAACTGCGACCCTGGAGGATGGAGATGGAGATGGATCTTGACTCAAACATTCAGTCAGCGAAACTTTTTTGTAGAGAAATGAATCCAACTGTGTTAAATAGATGAAATTTCAGGAAATAGTTAAGATGAAAATCGATATTTAAAAACATGCGAAAAAAGGCCTTGTCTGCCTGTTATAGATAGGACTTGAAACCACATCTTGGGCCTCTCCGGGGCCCTTGTATAAACATTCCACTTCAGGAGACAACCTGGCGTATAAAAGTTGTACTGGTCGAGTGTCGAAGTCTATTGGAATGAAGGAAATTGTTCTCCTATGTGATCATTATCATTTTCGTGGTTTATTTCTATTCCCATCATTTCATCTTACGGCAGTTGGACTCAAATTTGGACATTTTAAGCACGGCAAGATTTGCATTTCCTTCTCATATACTGCACAGGTTGTCAGTTATGATGAGAAATTATGCGTTTGCCGTATTTGAAAATTATCTAAGCCAAGTTCGGTGTTTGGCACCGCCTTATTTCTAATTTTGAACTGAAAAGATAGTTTTGTTAGAATATTTTGAATTTGATACTGATTTCATGATTTTCCTTCGATTTTCAAAATATTTAAACTACAAAAAAACATAATAAGCCACTACGAGGTATAAGAATTGGCAGCTATGATATTTTTTTCTGACTATTGGTTTGATTTGCTCAAAATATTGTAAGTTACAGAAAAGATATTTAGTGGAAAAATACCTCTTTATCTCCATTTGAAAATGTTTTAAAATAAACAGCTTCACCAGGAACATTTTATTTTTGTGTGCGGTAGCAAATGCATGTTCCTCGAAGTATCTTTTACTGGTTTCCAAAACCATATACGTTCGATCTGTGTTAGTTTTTATTAATCGAATAGTTGGTGAGAAATGTGAGCAAGGGCTTTTGTGTTGTGGATATTTTTTACTTTTATTGTACTAAGAAGTTTAATGGGGTTTGAGATGCTTTTTGTAAAAATCGGAACTTGCAATCAGAAGTGTATGAATAAATTCAGAATTGATACTGATTCAAAGGTTATAATGAAAAAAAAAAAGAGAAAATCACTCATTTCAAAGTTTGAAACTACTCTATTTATAACATGTTTAACTGGCAATGATACAATTAAACGGAGAAATAATTTAAAAAAAAATGTCTTTTGCCTCTCTGTGTTATACATGTTTGTTTTTAATTTGTTACTTTATGACAAAAGAAATCAAAAAAATAATTGTATTTACTATCTAAAATTCTAGTCGTTATTTCAACCATTTCAGAATGTTTCAAAATATGTTTATCTTTAACATTCCATACTAATGACCACTTTTTGACAAGAAGTTTTTAAAAGCTACCTCAACCTACCCTCAAGCATCAAAGCATGGGAGAACTGGTAATGCACCTTATTTTCGAAAAATTATAATTAGGGTAGCGTCAGAGTTTTCCGATCTAAGTTGCTATGGACAGTTATTTTAAGGTTGATAGAATTTTTATAGCACGTATCTGGGCTGGACAATGGATTTCAAAATTTTCGACCAAAAATCCGGGCAATATCCAACCAAATTGAATAAGTCCGGGAAGAATACAGGCTTTTTCAATGATATCCGAAACAATGAGGTCGGACCGGACTTTTCCAAATTTAACATTAAATGGCTGGGATTCGACCAAACCAAACTGAGTGCCATGAGAAAAATGTGAAACAACAGAAATTAATTCTCGTGTAATTCATATACTAGATCGAAAAGGCGAATACTATTAATTAAAATGAATTCATTCGATTATAAACTATCGAATCTGATTGATAAACATTATATCTTCTGTCTCTAGATGAAAATGTTGAGTTCGGTCTGGTCGAATCCCGACCAAATATCCGAGCAATCCCGAATAATACCGAGCAATTTGAAAACCTGATGCTAGGTCTGAAACAAACACCATTCAGTTTGTTGTTTAAATTATCCTATGTAAGGTAGAAAAGAAGTTATTTGAACTTGGGTTGAAAAAAACGACACCAAAACGATAAATATGTGCAATATTTGCAATCAAAAAAGTACTGAAATTAAGCTTTTTAGCCCATGTGATTATACAAATTTTGATAAAAAAAAATTATGTTTATGAACGATACAGTTTTTCGTCGAAATCAAATGGTTTATATATATGGGAGAGTGGGGAATTATGAGCCACTTTTTTTCGTTGTTCCATTACTTCTTTATTATAAAAGCTAAAATAAAAATAAAAAATGTTATGGTTTTCTACATTTTCAAGGTATCATGAGGTATTTTTTAAAATTTTTAATAAGTTATTTTCTCCAAATTCTGACTGTTTGAAAAAAAGTAAAATTTTTTGGATTTTGAAAAATGGTGGGGAATCGTGGGCCACCAAATCCAAATTGACCAAATAACATGCAAAATTTATGAGTTGACCCAAAACTGTGATTTCCTAATTCATTTCGTTATTTTAAAGCAATTTCAGATGATGAAACAAAAAGAGAGCCGTGTATGATCGCATAGATTCCAAAACCTGACTCGCGAACGTTTTTGCAAAATTTCTTATATAGGATGGACTAAATATTTTTCATAACTCTTCATTTGGCATAAGAAAACTTTACATACAGGAAAAACGTATTTTAAGTTCTGAATGTGTATAAAAACATAAAAATATAGGTGGTTTAAGATGTGTGGCCCACGATTCCCCACAAGCTATGATTTGCAAATTGGTTGCGTTTGAGTGACTTATTGATGTTTCATCAAAAATTCCTTTTCCACGTGAAAGATCATGAAAAAATTTAGATCAGAAGCGTATGAGCATATTTTGTTACGTACTTTAGGTTCCCCATCGATGCAATTTGCGGGTGTTTTTTTAATTATGTAAGTCAATTTTTCCAACTTTTTTTAGCTTGATTAATAAAAGAAGCATATGATGCGTATTGAAGTCAACAACATATAAAAATAAATGCTAACGCAAAGCGACGACGATGACAGTTGGTTTGAGATTTTTATCTCAACACACATCTGAGATATTAAAAGTGGCCCACGATTCCCCACTCTCCCCTATATAAAAATTAACTTCTAGAATTTTTAGCAAAAAAAAACGGTTTTCGAGGAATAACACTAAGTAATGATTACAATATCAATAGAAAGAATAGAAAGTGGGACTTACAGTAGAAGTCATACGCTTTTAATGTGCCTATTGGAAATTGATCACAGCAATGAAAAATTCGCCTGCAATTTAAATTTTTTACTTAAACGCTATTTCAAATAACCTCTTCGGGTTGGTAAACATTCCCACGAAGTGGAAAGTTTTGAAAATTCAAGAGTCTACCAACAAAGAAAAATTCTAATTTTTTATAGAAGTTTTAGCGCTTTCGTGTATTTTGAAACGGTTTTTTCCCGTTTAAGGAATAATAGGAATGCGCATGCCACCGATGGCTTAATCCTGCTCTGCCTAAGATAAGAGCCGAGTATGGAAGCAGTTGAATTCCAAAACTTTACAATTAGCCAAATAAAAAACAAAATAAAGGTCTTTGGACAAAACCACAAGAAAAAGTATGTCTTCGGACGAAACAAGAAATTTTAAATACTTATGCGTAAAACAGAATTAGCTCAAGGCTTCAACGAAGAAACCAGAACAATTGTTAACTTCTTCGGAATATATACACAAGAAAAACAATCGGGCTTCACACATATAATAAGAAGAAATCACTATCATGATAATGATGCTATCGAATGACAAAATTGTAAACTCCACGGAGTAATGCATGAGTCTTCTAATAGGTATACGCAAAACAAATGAAAAAGTTGGATGGTTGAAGAGAATTTAAAGTCCCAATGGCTTATCCGGCTTATCGTAGAGCTGCACCAGAGATACGGGAGAGGATTTCGAAACTCACGCATATTATGATAAAAAAAATCAGCTCAGATTCAAAAGAATGTGAGGTGATTTCAGATTAACGGAAAAAATGTGCTTACTAGAAAAAAATAATTTCGAAACCTTTTAGTACTCACTACTCTGTGACGTTCACTCCCCTTAGTGATGAACTAAAATACAGGGTTGAGTAAAAGACCCATTTGAAGCTTTTCTAAAAATGAATTTATTTTTCGACTTCTCCTTAGATATGTTGTCAATTATAATGAAATACTTGAGGATATTAAACAAAAAAATGATACTGTACTTGTGCGTGTCTACATTTGTTCCTTGATCATTCCAATTGTTGACCATTTTTCTAGCATTAATTGTATTATTTTAAAGGCAATATCATAGTGAATAACGTAATATAAATTTAAGTTTGTCTTATACAGATTACTTTAATTTTGAACTACCACTTTGAGATGCGAACTCCTGAAATGCTGGTCAAAAGAGCAAAACGAAAATCGAAAGGCTACAGATGACCATAGGCATTTCTAAATCCAGCGGAGGAGACTTATTTTTCGCTGATATAATAAATATTAGTCAATTTTTTTTTTTTTGAAAATATTGTTTTTTTTTTATTAAATTTGATTGGAAGGCTAGTTTCTGTTAAAACTGTTATGAAGCTTATGTAAGCAATTTTAGATTTCCGTATCAAAGCTCCGGAGAAAAATTTTAAGCTCTTGAAAAAACAATATCTGTAATTTTGTGATTTGATCTATAAGGTCAGTAACGGTTGTCTGTGGTGCTTTTTTTATAATAGCCATGAAAAAGTCATGTCATTAATCGACGAAATTAGTAATTTTTATTGAAAATTTGCAATCCACATAACCAATCTCAGAGGATTTTCATAAAACAGATCTATAAAAAAATGAATTGAACCAACGGTTTAATAAGGAATATCAAATAAAAAAATACAGTTTTTTCACCGTTTTAAGGGAAGGCACAGAGAACAGACATCCAAGCTCGAATAATAAATCTTCAGAAAAGTGTATTAAAATTATCAGAAAAAACGTTAAAAATTGACTGGAAGCGGTGCCATCTGGTGCTCCGTTGAAAAGCTCAAAGCTCAGATACCGGTATTTCGATAGCAACTTACCTTCTTCTTCAGTGAGTGTTTTCGATTGATTCGATTCGATTTTTCTTAAAAACGGTCCAATTTTGTTATGATCCATTCAAAGGTCTTGAAAAAATTTCGTTTTTTCACGGAGAAAAAAGTTTAGTATTTCCAACAATAATCCACATATATTCAATCATATATCTGATTATTTTTTATCGGCTAACTATAATTATTAAAATTTCAACAATATGTATAAAAGACAATCTGATTGATTTTGTACATTCAACAATGTATATAATACATTCAACTATAGTTGTATGATTAATTTTGTTCGTTCAACTATAAATATAATAGATTCAACTATAATGCACGATTGATGTCATACATTCAACAATAATTATAGTAGAATCAACTATAATTATATGATTAATTTAATTATAAATATGATAGATTCAACTATAATCATAAAATTGATTTAATTATAAATATGATATATTCAATTTTAGATTTAAGATGTTAGATAGATTCAATTTAGTTTCTATGATTGGTTCACTGAGATCAAATATAAATATTGTTCATTTAATTTCTGTGTATATTGGAAGTTATCATATCTGAAGCACTTTTTGGGAATAATTTTATTGCAACGGTTTATTTTTACTTTTCCCAATTCCAGGAACTGTCGGCCTTCTACACGATCGCTGCCAGGAACTGGTAGAGGAAAATGTTTCCCCATCACCGGAGAGCGCTTGCGTTTTGCCACTGATGTCAGGAACTATCGGCTGAGTTTTAAAAACAGCGATATGATCGCTACAGGGAACACGTATTGAATCCCACATTTGCTATTTTTTTGTTTTTGCTGATGAACACTATAGTATTCAAGTAACACACAATCTATCATTACAATATAGTTTAAATTACTATATTTATGGTTCAATACCTAGAATCAATCATACATTTGTAGTTAAATCTATCATATTTACAATTGAATCAATTTTACTACTACAGTTGAATCTATTATATTTATAGTTGAATGTCTAAAATCAATCATGCAATTGTAGTTGAATCTATCATATCTACAGTTGAATCAATTATACCATTACAATTGAATCTATTATATTCATAGTTCATTGCATAAGGTCAATCAGCAGTTTGTAGTTGAATCTATTGTATTTATAGTTGAATGCATAAAATAAATCATACAGTTGAATGCACTATATTGATAGTTGATTGCGTAAAGACAATTAGAAGTTTGTTGTTGAACCTATTTTATAAGTAGTTGAATACAAAAAAAACAACTGCATTTCGGTTATTGGCTATATCCATTATAAGCTAAAATAATTGAAACAACTGTCGTCTTTTTTCTCCGTGTTATATAAAAAAAAGCGTAACAAACAATGTCTCTGTTTGGAAAAAGAAAGGTTTGAAAGTTATTTCAATAAAATTTTAATTCAAATTATTCAAAATTGATCATTTAAACTATTTATGATTTAATGACATGTCTTATCATATTCACTGGTATTTAAACAGCTTGGAATGGAATGGAATATTATTCCTAAACCATTTCCAGCTTTAATGATTCATTTCAAAGTTATTCGAAGTCAAAAATAATTCTTCTAAAAACATGCTTTGGGAAAAGGCCGTAAGTCAGTTATTCAGTGCTCAAAACAATTTTCACTTCATGCCTGATGATTTTTTTGATTTTTTATATTTATTAAGATTATGGCCACGAAAAATGTAAAAAGTGGTGTAAAAACCGTTCTTTTCAATCAATCAACCACCAACGCTTTGCTTATAGTGTCCATTCCCGAGAATCGGGAAATCTGACGATCCTTTCCCATGAATTCTTGGGATCCCGGTAAAAACTGAAAATGAAGTTTTTTACACTCTACTGCATATAAAACCTAACCTATAAGGCATTTTTAAATTTTTAAGTAGTAGTAATGCAAAACATTTCAAACTATTTTATTGCCCCAAAAATTCAATCAGCAATTATAAAACCCAAGAGCCAAAAATAAAATTCCTCAACCGACAAACTTGACTGATACTCGCTGCTAGAATTTGAAATAATTAAGAATGGTTTTGCACTATCGATAGATATTGGTTAGCTAGACTTTAGGTTTATTCATCAAATTTCATAAATTTTAAGATAGTTATTCTTTTGATCAAAATATGCCATTTCTGTGCCGGTGATATCGCAACTATCAACAGTTTTCGAAACAGAAGTTCCAAATGATGAGTGTTACTAAAAAGTTGATTCAGATTCTTGTCACAGCGTTTCTTTTTATGGAGTTGTTTGGTTTTATAGATTCTTTGTCGTTTTTCACTTTTACACCAAGTTGCCAAACAAAAAAACATTATTATCAAATTTAAAGTATTTATCAGTTAAAAAAATGTTTGATGTAAAGCCACACATCATGGTTGAACTATCAATTTCCTTGCTCAATCTTATCCATTTTTCCAATTAAATTTATGTTAAGTTTAAGTATTCTGTTTAGCACCTTTTAGAGGCTTCGGGAATTCCTGGGCCTTTTATGCATTTCCCAGGACTCTGGAATTAAAGATTTTTTTTATTTCCGTGAATTTGCGTTCACTTTAGCTGTCCAAGTCACAGTAGAAATGTTTTGGACAATAAATTGGAAAGTTAACGTAATTTGTAACATTTTGGCATCTTTAGATTTATATAACACGAAAAACAGAATTTTTTAACTACTATTTGAAGGTAGCCGTTTCAAGACATTTTCATAAAATCTGTATTTTCTGAGAAAAAAACTCCAAGAAAATCTAACAATTTGACTTTTCACCTAGTTTCATCAGTCGTGTCAAACATAAAAAAAACTCAAGACCCAATAAGCCGCAGGTTGCCGACCACTGAGTAAGGATCACATCTTGAGTGAGTACTAAAAGAAACAGTGATTGGTTTACTTCTCATTCTTTGCTCCAATGGATTGGTTGTGTGTTCTAAGTTTACACATTTACACTCACGTAAACCGGAATTGGTTTTGAGATGTTAAGGTGTTCATCCATGTTCTACTGCGGCAAGGTGACGTTATATTCGGCATTGCTGCTCTTCAAGAACAAGATCGAATTAGTCGGAAGTCCCGTGATTTCACCACCAAGTGCTTGCCCTTGATGTTCCTGTCCAACGATGTGACCAGGCACGTGGTTGGATATCGGAGCAAGCAGAGTTCGTTTCGGTGTTTCCAGGTCGGAAGAATCTTGCTATATTGGGTGGAAAACAGCATGGATGTGTCGATTATTGCTCAAATTGAAAGTTTGAGCACAGCGGAAAATTTGATCCATCAGGTAATCGTTGTAAGCTTCTGATAAAAAAATAAGACTATTTAAACTTTATCATTTCTTTTACCAGGTCCGACACAAATTGAAAGAATAAAAAGACTGACCATGTGGTCATCATTTCCGTTGAATATAATTCTTGACCATACAAAACTGGCGAAGAAAATGAGGATTAAGTGTTGTGTGGGCGTTGAAAGTTCTTCAGGATAGCAAATAGCATTTCGGCGTCGGTGAGTTGAATATTCTGTTTGGCAAAACTGTATGTATGAGGGTGATGCTTCAGAGGGTGAGGGGGGGGGGGGAGGGGGTGAGGAGAGAGGGGGTATTTTAATCTGGGTGATCAAACCCCCACAAGCGTCAAAAATTGTTTTCCATTTTAAAACTTTCACACTCCGTGGGAGTGTTTCTTAATAATAAAAGTTTAAAAGTCACCTAAATACTGGAGAAATTAAAAATAGACAGAGTTATAGAAATTCAAAATTCATGAAAAGTCGTATATTTGCGAATTTTAAGTGTTAAAAAGATATTCAACAAACAAAGTGTCAAACCAGTAATTTTGACTGGTGTTAATAATCACTAACATGAATGCTTAAGGTTGAAAAAAGTAGGTCCGCCAAAATCATACAGCTGTAACATGCAAATTCCTGGACCTAATTTCATCGAATTTTCATCGAAGAGAGTGTTGCATTCGAATTTGCTGAACAGTTATCTATTATACATTTGAGATACATAATGAAATGTAGAGGCTTCTTAAAAAAAAATATCCTGATCCTGGATTGTCTTAATTACACGAGCAAATAGTTATGAATTTTGTTTTTGCTTAAGCTTCTGGGCTTCTAAAATTCTTGACATTGTTTTGAATTTGAACGGATTGAAAAATTTGAATAAGCCAAAAATTGTGGGTAATATGGCTTTTTGACTGAAATACTTGAAACATTTTTTTTCTGCTGACGGCATATATTGATTGCTTTCATGCAGTTTATTTCATATTCGCTTTTACATAAAAGTAAACAAGAAGATTTCTGTATACTATAGATGTGTCTGTACACATGGCCATAGGAATAGCAGGGGGAAGGGATTTGGGGGTTAAAACCCCCCTCCCTTGAGATTCCAGAAAAGCAAGCGAGATATTTTACACTACACTCAAATTTTGAAATTCCTAATCAAATTTTGATCATTGAGTAATGTTATATGAGTAACATGGCCGTAGGAACGGGGGAGATTTTGGGGTTTAAACCCTCCCCCCCCCCCCCCCATGAGGATCCAAAATCCAAGCAAGGTATTCTACTATACACACAAAATTTTAAATTCAGAACCAAATTATGATATTACAGTAAGGTCAATCAAGAGAAACGATCTAGACTAAAAACTAATGCTGAAACCTTAGAAACGCATCCCAAGTCCAAAATTCTACACTTTTTAAAAAAATTTCTCACTTATTCATAGAAATTCAAGTCTGAATATTAAATTTTAAATTGAATATAACCCATTTCTGTGGTTCTGATTCCATAGGTTCCATAACCCAAATTGTGTTCCTACTTTCGTGATTCGGATTCTGTATCCAGGTCAGGATTCTGGATTTTCAGTTCGAATAATCATAAGAAATTAGAAATGAAAGCTGCTTTGAAATCTTTGTTCAAATTTGGTTTTGCATTCCACATCGAATTTGACTCATGTTTTCCGAGATCATATGCATTTTCAATATTTTGTTAGTAGTTTTACGAACATGAAAAATGAGAAATTTTGTTTTAAATTCAAATTCGAAGTTATTAAACTTTATTCTTACGCGAAATTCAAATATTTAAAGCTTCGAAATGGCAATTCAAAATTCAAAACTCAGTTTCATATCACTGTAAAGTCATTTTTCTCGCGTGAGCTATCATTACGTCGATTATCAAAACAACATTATAATTTGTATTTCACGTACAGAATATGTTGTCTAGGCTACAAATATTCTAAGTGATTAGAATTTGCGACCAATTCATGTCAGTTTTTGTATTTTCGAAATAAAACATTTTGTTTCGTACGATGTAATGAAAGCTCATGCAAGATTTCATTTTGATTCACATTACAGATTAAAATTAAATCATTTTAACCTTCCAAAGCCGTTCGCTAAATATCCGTTTCGGGGAAATATGAGTTGTAATTTGATTTCGTTCTCATGGCTGTAAATGTTAACCAATTTTGATGATATTATATTCATTGTGTAGGTAATTCATTCTAATTACTCAACATTTAAAAATAAAGTCGATATGTATTACCAGGTTATCAGAAACTGGTTCAGAAAGTAAAAAGTTCAAAAAATAAATTTTATTTTTAAAATACTCATAACTTCTGACAGCTTTTCTGTATTTAATTATTTCATTGATGTTTGAAATTGTCAAGAATCCATCTATCCGACAATGTATAGATATGTTGGGGTCCAATGAAAGTTTTTACCGCTATGACAGATCTTCCGGTAGAAAAAAGTCTTGCTTTAAAAAAACGTCATCCAGTTTTGGCTTTGCTTAGCTGTATTTCAATTCTCGATGAACCGATTTCAAAAACTCAAATTTTAATTTTTTGCCGTTAATTTGATCATTATTTTCATAGAACATACTTGGTCTGTCAAAACTACCAGTTCATCAGTATATTGGAATGATGATAAAGATGTTTGAAATGTGCGCTTCGGGTCATATTGACCCGAACGGCTTTGGAGGGTTAATAGTAAAGTTCGATTAAACCTGAACTACAGAATATGAATTATAGATTGTCTAGCTGACCCGGTGTGCTTTGGCAAAAAAAAATAATTTCGTTAATATTATTATCATTAAAATAATCTTTCTTCTTAATCATATTTCATCACTTCTAAAAAGCAAACTATTTTTCATGATATCCGAGCTTCTAGATTGTCTTGAGTCGCAACATAACTTGAAGGTTGAAGGAGCCACTCTTTAGAGAAAAAAAAGATAGGAGGAATGTTCAATACAATTTAACATACTTTTTGAAGGGGAAGGAGTATTAAGACATAGGAAAACTAGTACAGTGACAAAAATTGTGCCAAATTTTATGAAAACTCTAAGACTTTGGCTTTGATAATATTATTTATTTTCTTTTTATCGAACATGAGAGTCTTAATTCATTAAAATGGGAAGCGTCTATCAAAACAATATATCATCTGAATTTGTAAAAACTTGTTTGTCAATTCAATACATCTCACTATGTCAGAACGCTCACGTATATCATTTTTTTAACAAAAATCTATAGAAGATTGTTGAAATTTTGACATTCATTTATTGGTTTTGCATGGAAGCCCCCACCCCCTTTTTGGTTCAGAGGGGTTTGAAAATATATTAAAAACCATTCCAGGTCTTGATAACGGGTACATACCATATTTCAAGATGATCGGTTCAGTTGTTCCGATTCCGAACATAATTTTTAGAATTTAGTTCATAGATTTTTAAGATATCGAAAGCCAAATTTCGATGTTTGCGGTCCTTAATGTGTTAAGATTGCATGTCAATTCTATTTCCAGATTTCAAATTCCTAATCAAAATTAGTTTGTAATCACAATTCAGTTGAAAATCACAAATAAGGTAGAATTTGAGTTTTTTGTTTTATCCGTTAAAACCAAATTGTATTTAAAAAAAATATCCGCAGAAATTTCATTATGGAATTTTTTTTTAGGAAAAACATTCTCTGTTAAAGTAAAATCTTCACCTAAAAAATCGGCACAAAATTCTACATTTTCCTGTTGAGTTGTTTAACATTATTAACACATTAAGGCCTTCAAAATTCGACAATTTATGTTTTAGAAATCAATAGACAAAATTCTGCAAACTTTATATAATTGAGTAACGGAATGTGATGTGTTAAATTTTGTAGAACAGGGATGAGCAACTCGCGGCCCGCGGGCCGCATGTGGCCCTGCAAGACCCTTTAGTGCGGCCGCAAAGTGGTTTTTAAATTTTTTTTGCCTTAAAATTTTTCTACAATGGATTGTTAGAAAATTTAAACGACTTGATCAAAAAAACACTTGTCTGCATTCGCCACATATTCAGATTGTTAACTTTTTCCTGGCATTTTAAGCATTTATTGTGTTCTGTTCAAGTTATAAATGCAATATTGTTTATTGGCATAACGTTATATTGGAGTTTGTTTAGGCAAATCATTTCGGATGGTAAAAAAGACTTATCTTGTCGACGTCCAAAATAGATAGAGACATTTCATTTTATTTATGCTGAACATAACAGTTTTTGGCGTTCTGATTCTCCATATTATTCTTCATATTATTTCACAAATTATGATAAAATGGCAAAACTTTTCAATCAAATTATGTTAAAATATCGAGAGTTCTGAAGAAATTTTTAAAAATTATTATTATTATTTTTTTTTACTTTATTTAATTGACAAACCGAAGAAGTTTTATAAAAACTGTTGACGGTCCCTATACGGTGTTACAATTTCAGTGATTGTGTGTTTGAATTAACTTAGCTGCTATCTAACTTTAGAACTTTGGGTTTCGATGCTGCCTTTGAGGATGAAGGAAAGGATAGGAAGTAAAGGATTGGAACTGATGGTGGAAAGTGGTAGAAGATTAGGGTTAGGATGCGAATGGGAAGAATAGTTTTTAAAGATCCCACACCAGGTTGCACACGGTTGTGAAGACCATTTCCTGTCCTCTCCTCCCACGAGCCCATAGTAATGACAAGATTTACATTTAAGGTGATTTGAATTTAAGGTGACGAGATTGGTCAGAGTTTTTTTTATTCAGGATTCTTTTTTCTTAATTTTTCTTCATTTTTTAACTCCTACCATTTTGGAAAGCAAAATCCATTCAAGTGAATTTCGAAGTTCGTTAATGGAATCATTATTTTAGTTTCAAGCAAAAATAATGTTGTAAAAACTATGCTTAGCAGATATTTTTTTAAAATTATTCTATCCAATTCGGCAAAAAGTTTTTTTTTCTGTTAGTATTCAAATACTGGCAAAAAATTTAAAACAAAATCGTTTGAAAATTTATATGTTTCTGAATATTGACGAAAATTACGGAAGTTTAATAAACCTGAGTGAACGATTTTTCACTTTATATCAACATAAATCAGCCGGCATCAAAGATACCGACAAAATTTATTAGTTATTGATAAAAAAAATAAATATCTGAAATTCTGTGATTCCACCAAAGACGTCTTTGACGATTATTTGTGAAGCTTTTTTCAGAAGTTCGACAGAATATTTGTAACAAACATCGATAAATTGAGTTATTTCACTTATCATTTGTATTGCATATTACCAAAGCCATAAAATAGCTTTGAAAATCCTATCCCAATGATATCAAAATAATATTAAAAATTATAAAAATCTGGATAAAAATTTTAAAATCAAGATGATATTTTTGAAGATAGTTGCATAAATGTGTGTAAAATTGTGTATCTTTCTGTGATTTCGACAACCTTGTTCGACCTCTCAAAGCAATGATCTTTAATTAAAAAAAACGGAGTTCTTACCGTGTGTAGGAGAATAAATCTAGGCATTGAAGACAAGTATTAATTGTGGAAAAATAATCAGAGAAAATCAATTAGCTATTCAACGTCCAACGTTAAGAAGACGGTGATTTCTTTGAATATATATTTTTCACACTCTTAGTTATCACTGTGGTAACCTCCGGAAAATTTTCAAATAGAATTGATAACGAATAGTACGATCGGTTTTAACAAGAATGTTGTAAAATCGAATGTTCGCCAAGAAGTTCTATTAAAAATGTTAAAGATTTTAAACATGACAAAGATTTAGCGGTGTATCGGATATTTATAAAATCGTGTTCAACTTCTGTTTTTTAAACACGTAAATTCGTTTTATCTCTCTTTTTTTCATATTTGTTTTGCCAAAAGTTTGAAGTTATAAAAAATGACGTGAAGCTCTGCTTATAATTGAAAAAAAAAAAGCTATTTTAAGTGCGGCCCACCGATGAGATTTTAAATTTCAATTGGCCCGTTGGTTCAAAAGGTTGCTCACTCCTGTTGTAGAAGGTTTCATTATTACATTCATAACTTTTTGAATTATGCTTTTTAATGGACCATACTAGCGGCAAGCAAAAAACGAGATATCTCGTATTTAATCCGCAATGTGTATATTGCAGTTTTTTAAAGTCATAGTTTATACTTAAATCATTAATTTGATTCATCCTGAGCCGATGTCCGCGAGTTCGAGCCCAAGAGTAAACATCGAGCACAGTTGTACCGGATAAGTTTTTCAATAACGATCCGCCAACTGCAACGTTGATAAAGTCGCGAATGCCATAAAGATGGTAAAACGACTATAATCGAAACAAAAAAAAATTAATTTGATTCAAATTTGTATCAAGCAAATTTGATCCGAAAATCTGTAGATTTTTATCTCTTATTGTTTTTTTTTTTTTTTTTTTTAAATTGATCTCTTTTCATCAAAGGTTAGAATCTATGAATTTGCAAAATAGTTTGAAAGATTGGGTTTGTTTGATTTGAACAAAGAATAAGTTTTTTTTATTATGGGAGGTTCTCCTAAAACACTTTTTGTAATGATCAATTTAACTAAGTTTGATCTATTAGACTCTTGATAAACAAATTAAAAGATTATAGCCATCGACGAAAGCGAATTTCGCTCTCCTTTAAGGGTTTTAGGATAAATTTTCTAAAGTTACGATTTAATACGAAAACTTTTAACGTTAAAGTACTTATTCGTGCATTTTTGGGACAAAAATCATAGGTTAACTTCAGTCACAAAAGCCCCCCCCCCCCCCCCCACCATAGGTTCTTCCTACGTCCCTGATGAGTAACAATCTTAACTCTGAGATAATTTTTATACCTCGAAAACAAATCGCCGGTTCCGAATTCTGCTTCGGTTTTTCAAAGTACATTTCTGAAGATAAAATTTTAAATGAGATTATACTCATTCCAGAGGTTTATTATTATTAAAATTTCAAATGAATTTCTGATTTCATATTTCGGATTCTGTATCCAGATTGGGATTCTTGATTTTCGGTTTCAATTACCATTAAAAAAAAAAAGAATAAACGCTGTTTTGTTATCGCTCTAATTTGAATTCGAATTTCATTTTTTTGAATTTTTTTTCGATTTTTTTTTTCTTCTAATTTTTTTATTTTTTTAAATTTTTTTTAATTTTTTCAAATTATCTTAAATTTTTTTAAATTTTTTTTTAATTTTTTCTTGATTTTTTTTTTGTAATTTTTAATTTTTTTAACTTTTTTTTTATATTATTTAAAATTGGATACATGATTATATTAACAATATTAACAAATTCGATATCTCAGAAATCGGTGAACCAAATGTTGTTAAATTAGTACATTTGAGTCACCGAAAGTGTAGTGATGAACTTTGTCGAATATAGTTTCATTATTGAATTTATAGTATTTTAGTTATGCTTCTTAATATAGCACACTAGTGGCGGGAAGAAAAACTAGACATCTCGTGTTTGGTTCGCAATGTGTTAAAATTAAAATTTTCTAAATATTATAAGGCTGGAACAAACATCAATTTCTTCTTTTGATTATAGAATTGATTTTTGATGAATTTTGTTTTCTGTTATCTTCTTGTAAAACGAACTGCAGGGAATTCCATATTTTGTGTAAATTGATATACATTTTAAGTTGCCGTTTTTAAAAGCCAAATTTCAAATTAAAATCTAAAACTTTCAATGAAATTGCAAGAATCTGATTTGAATCACAAAATTTAGTGTAATTCTATCAATCTGCATTTTCTGAGACTATTGTTTCACCTAAATTTGGCTTTGCACGGATTTAGGGAATAGAATAAATTGGTATCTTATATTTATCTTTATTCAGATGTTTCTAGTACAGCATCAAGCAAAAAGAAAAAAACTCTTAAAAAAATCCAGAATTTGTCTTTTTGGCGATGTCAAACATAAAAAACCCAAGACTCAATGAGCCGCAGGTTGCCGACCACTGGGTTAAGATCACTTCTTGAGTGAGTACTAAAAGAAATAGTGATTGGTTTACTTCTCACTTTTCGCTTCAATGGATTGGTGGTGTATTTTTGGTCAACTCTCTCGTAAAGCTGAAATGGTTTTTTAATTTGTACTTCCATGTCTCTCGTTTTGCTTTGTCCAGTTAAGCTCACAAGTCCGGCGAGGCACATGGACCAAACTGTGATAAAATTGCTTTTGTCAGGTATGTCAAACATTAAGAGATTTTCAATATTTTATGTTGTTTTGATTCATTTTTTCTTTTTTCTGTTTGTTGGTTGATAACGTTTTTACATCTTTGTGTGATTCTTAATTTAGAATTTTTTTTTTATTTTGAGCAACTGAGAAGGTTTTTTTGCCTTCATCACGAGATGTACATCGGGTGATTTGCCAATCGTTGCACAGATAAGCACATCATTTTGGTTTTTATACCGTATTTGCGCTCACAGGATTCGTCAACACGATCTAATAGTGATCGAAAAAGTGACCTCAAAAATTTATAAAATCATTATAAACAGCTTGTTTTTTAAGGGGTTTTTACTGCCATGGTCATTCTTCTCTATTGCACAGACTAATTTTATGTTATGCCTAACGTTGTCCGATTTTTACCAATGGTTGCGCATTTGAAAAACCTTTCAAGGCTCAGTCAACTTGTGGTAAAAAAAGCTGATTTTTATTACGGAACGGTTATTATGAGATCTTTGAGATCAAATGAAATTCAAATTTAGCTAGAAATAATAACAATATCAAAAATGTACAACGAATAAGAAAATTGGTTTCTCAAACTATTCTTATGACCATGACACAAACTTAAGTAAATAATTTTTTTTTGTAATAATCCAAAATGAAACAGAATCACATATTCAAATCAATTCTTTTTTCCGGAAGTCATTAATAAATTGTTGAAATAGATGTTCGTTATTCTGAATTAGAAATAAATTTGAAATTTTTTTAAGCAGTCTTGTTAACAAACTTGAATTCAAAATTTGCGAAACATTAGAAATCGAACACGAATTTAAATTTAAATATAACAAGAATTTTAATCTTCGCACATGCAAATCCATTTAGATATAGATAACATTAAAAATTAAACCAGATTTAAAAAGAAATTAAATCCAAATTGAATTTTAGAGAGATGACTCAAAACACAGTAGCTTATTTATAAAAATTTGAAACGATAAAAATAAAAAAAATTATTTGAACAGTTCAGTGCTCAACGCTCTGTCTTTGAACGTTTTTAATATTTAATTCTTCCATTTATCAAAATAAAATCGTTTGTCTTTGCAATTCACTATATTGACGTTATATATTTATAATGAAACTTGTTTTCAATTCATCATTGAAATCTTATATGTACTGACATGGCCGAGGGAATGGTGGGGGGGGGGGGGGTTGGTTGGAACCCATGAGGGTTCATCAAAAGCATGCGAGGTATTCTACTTTACACTCAAAATTATAAATTTTTAATCAAACTTGATGATGGAGTAAGGTTATTAGATAGTAATAGTCTTGACTCAAAACTGACTTCAAAACCTCGAAACTAATCCCAGGTTCAGAAATCAGCTACAGATTTTGAAAATTTTCAAAAATTCAAAAATTTTCTCACTTATGGATAGTAATTCATTTCTTAATACTAAATTTAATTATGGTTTAGGAAACTTTTTATCGGTTCGAATCATCAAAAAAAAAAATTAAATAAAACGCTGTGTTTTCAATCGTCGTTTAAATTTGGTTTAACATTTCCTACAAAATTTGATTCATGATTTTCGAAACTCATTCCCTTTATTTACATTTAGCAAATGTTTTTCCCCATACGAAAAAAATTGTTTTTTATGTCAGATTCTAAGCTCATAAACATCATTTATATGCATAAATGCAAACACAACAAAGCCTCAAAATAGCGATTTTTTTATTTAGATTTGCAAATCGGATAAATAATACATTTTAGAAATGAAGAATAATCATTGAAACCCAAATAATCCGTATTTACATTAGGAATTCATGATTGAGGGCTATGAAACTGATTTCAATTCTTGGCTCATATTTCTAAAATCAGAAACCCTTTTTTTGTACATTTCAGAAAACGTATTGAAATTTCGAAACAGATTGATCATTCAAATTTTTAATTCAAGTTCAATTCAGATTCTCACAAATGAGTTCCACAATCGAAATCAAATTATCAAGATGACTATTTCGGTAAGGATTCAAATTGCAAAAGATTGCAGGATGATATTTTTTTTGTTACTTCGATTTAAAAATTTAACCAAAGTCAGTTCGCTTGCACAAATCAACTGAAAATGACAGTAGAATTTAGTAGAATCATAACTTATTTTGTAAAAATTCCTTCCGTAGGAATTGATTTTCATTGAAAATTGATTGATGATAAAGAAACATGTATCTTCTCTTCAAGAAATTTCTGGGAATTCCATATGTTTTGGCGTATTGTTCAGCATTATTTATATTGCAGTGTTTTCAAGAACCAAGTTTCAAACTAAAATAATAAAATTTAATCGAGTTTGCATAAATCCGATTTGTATTTCGAAATTTAAGTCTTTAATTTTTACCTTTGAAAATTGGATTTATTTTAGAATTTTCATTCGAAAATTGAAGGCTTGCTTACAAAAAAATAAGCAGAATTAAGCTGGCCGGACTACCCGGTTTTACCCGGACTGGTCCGGATATTAAATTTAAAAAAAATAGAAAGAGGTCGAGACACCCAGATTTTGTAAAAAAATTTTTTTTACTCCGCATTTTATCACTTTTTATCGCGCAATAGAAAAAATAAAAGCTTTATCATAACTTTCAATTTTGTCGCCTTAAAATCAAATTTTATAAGCTTTTTTGTTGAAATAAACATAAACGATTTTTCGAGAGACTGAAATACGATTCAAAATCTGGTTTTATTTTTCAATAAAAAAAATTAGTCGATTTTTTCCTTGATTTATGTTGAATATTTTTTGGATTTTTTTACAATGATCTCGAGTATTGACCGAGTAATTTGAAAACTTGAAAATTGATTGTCCGATTTTTGCCAGGTTTTAAATAATCTTAAGCTAAGTTCACTAAATTTTGATGCAATCTTAAGATTGCAACCACCGATGAAAGCAAGTTTCCTATTTTGGTGCTAAAGAATTCTTGATATAAATCATTTAAAAGATTTAAGGAAGTATTTATCACGAAAAACTAGTTCCTATTTAACTAGACATACAAGCTTAAAAATGAATAATCAAATAGTATTTAAAAAATTATAAGCATTTTTAATTTTTTCAATTCATGCATTTTTGAGCAGAAATGTCATAGAAAAAAAAATGATCACCATAACCAAAAAATTTAACTTATAAAAATTTAAAAAAAAATAAAGTTTTGAATGTGTTGTCGCTGTCAATTTCAATAATAGGTCAAGTACAAATAGTACATACAATGATTTTTCTATTTTCAAAAGTTAGTTCGAATGATTTCTAAAAAAATTATGTTCTCAGAACACAAATATTTAAAATTGAGAAACAAAGATAAATTTATCTAAAAAATCCAGAAATTTTAAAAGTGGTACGACTGATTTGGTAAAATTTGTTTTGAAATTCATAAACATAATGTAGATGGAGAAGATTAGTTTTTGGAAGAATTTTTTTTTTAATAAAAGTGTCTTACCCTTTTTAAATCTAAATCATAAAATTTAACAGAATTTTATGTGCCTATTTTTTACTGATTATAGTTTGAAATATTAAAACTTCCTGAACTCGATGCTTTTGTCAGATTTTGCTTTTCAAATCTTGTTGTGGTGTTTTTATTAGTTTGAAATTAATCAGATCTTATTGAAATCAATCATTGATAAAGAATGAATCAACCAAACCATATGAGAGTCAAAAATTGGTTTAGAATTTGTTTGTTTTCGTCCATTCAATCAAATATTTTGCTTAACTGCAGAGGGAAAATTGATTTAAAAAGTTGAATTTTAGAATTTTTACAAATTCGAAAAGATATCATTATTTCAATTTATCAAGTATTTCTAACATTACTTAATTTCTTAAGTTTTATCATAATTAACAAATTTGTTGAAGACTGAAAATCGATTTAACTTCTGTTTTAATGATATCCAAAATTCAATTTGATTTACATTTACTTAAAAATATCGTTAATTCTCTCATTATTAACAGAGTAGGTAAAAGAAAAAAAAAATGTATACTTCTTTTCTTTCATCTCAGCGTGCTTCTAGAAAATTAATGATTGTTTATAATCTTTATTTTTCAAATTTTTGTAAAGTTATACGAATTTTTTTTCAACATTATTCTGCCAACCGTTGATTGCTTTACTTGTCCACTTTACTTTAAAAACCTGGGCATGTCCAAAAACATCCGAGGGATCTGGCATGCTTCTTCTGCAATAAATCGATTTCTCCCGATTATGAATCAAAAATATATTTTATTGGGTCCTAGCTAATCAAACGTAAGCTTTGATTTTGATAGATTTTCTTCTCATTAAACAAATGTTACGGATTCTGCGGTGACTGGAGTCACATTTTCTTAACTTCGTCAAAATTTAATTAAATAACAGTTTTTGTTAGTTTTTAGAAAGAGAAAGTGTGAAATTAAAAAAAATCTCATTATCATTTAGTACAAAAGTCATGTAAAATTACAAGATAACTGATAACTTACATTACTTGTGAGGAACTTTGTAAACATGCAGTTCATGGCCGTAGGAATGGGGCGGTTTTGGGGGTTAAACCTACCCCCCCCCCCCCCATGAGGGTCTTTAAAATCTAGCGAGGTTTTCTACTCTTCACCCAAATTTTTTTAATTTATAATCAATTTTTTTTAATAGAGATAGATTATTTAAGAATAACAAACTAGACCTGAAACTAACAATAAAATCTCGAAAACCCATCCAAAGCTCAGAATTCTTCTACAATTTTTCAAAATTTCCTCACTTGTTCATAGAAATTCAGGCCTGAATATTAAATTCTTGAGTTGAACTTTTAATAATCATAAAAAAAAATTGTGTCTTTAATAAAATAATAATAATAATAATAACACTAGTTTACAAAATTTGAAAAAAATCGTGAACTTGATTGACTGACCAATATTTCTTATGTAAAATCGGGCGCTTAATCCGAAAATGAAATTCAAAAAAATCTCAGTAGAACCGTTTTTGAGTTATGCTCCAAATAAGAAATTTTGGAAAAATAAAAAAAGTTCATACACTTAGATTAAAATATCTCGGACAGCATAACAGTTATTTGAAATCTCTCTTTTGCATATTGAAGGTGAATAAATTTTCTATCGATCACCTGAACACTGTTTTTGCGTATGATCAACAGTATTTTTGATATTAGTGACTTTATGATAGAAAAAATTATAAAAATCTCATTTTTTTAGAGAAAATTCTGTTTCAGCGAAAGTTTTCGACTCGATGGTAACATTTAAAAATTCTGTTTTTCTTCTGCGCGTGAATTTGAATTTAAAACAAAGATTTCAAATGGTTATTTATCAAAATCGGTTGAAAATTTAAGAAGTTATGGCTACTTTACCATAACAGTATTTTGTGTAATTTTTAATAATTTAACGAACCGCAGTATACTTATCATAGTATAGGAAGAATGAAACATGATAAATCTCACTCGCTCCAAGTCAAAATGATTTATTAGCTTACCAAAAGGACACATTCCAAATTTCAGGAAGATCTGACCATAGGGAGGGGTTGCTTGAGTCTCAAACGTGAATAAAATTATAATGTATTTTGCCCGGGAGGAACGAAAAATACTGGTTTTTCATCAATAACTTTTTTCATCACAAGCCGATTGTTTTTTTATGGTTGATTTTATTAAAGCCTAAGTTGAGACAAATATTTCACCCGAAGACTGCAACACGATTGGACTTGAAGTAAAAAAGTTATTGCAATTCAAAGGCCGCAAATTTTGTCCAACACTCAATGAGTACTTTTTACGCATTGCGTTTTACACGAGAATTTTCGACCAAAATATATTTTTGGAACCGCAATAACTTTCCTGTTTCAAACCCAATCGAGTTACAGTCTTCGGGTGAAATATTTGTCTTAACTTAGGCTTTAATAAAATCAACCATCAAAAACAATCGGCTTGTGATGAAAAAAGTTATTGATGAAAAACCAGTATTTTTCGTTCCGCCCGGGCAAAATACATTAAAATTTTATTCACGTTTGAGACTCAAGCAACCCCTCCCTATTGTCAGATCTTCCTGAAATTTGGCATGTGACCTTTCGGTAAGCTAATAAATCATTTTGACTTGGATCGAGTGAGATTTATCATGTTTCATTCTTCCTATACTATGATAAGTGTACTGCGGTTCGTTAAATTATTAAAAACTACAAAAAATACTGTTATGGTAAAGAGGCCATAACTTCTTCATTTTTCAACCGATTTAGATAAATAACCACTTGAAATCTTTGTTTTGAATTCAGATTTACGCGTAGAAGAAAAACAGATTTTTTAAATGTTACCATCGAGTCTAAAACTTTCGCTGAAACAAAATTTTCTCTAAAAAAATGAGATTTTTATAATTTTTTCTATCATAAAGTCACTTATATCAACAATACTGTTGAACATACGCAAAAACAGTGTTCAGATGATCGATAGAAAATTTATTCACCTTCAATATGCAAAAGAGGGATTTCAAATAACTGTTATGC
>NC_073691.1:174566982-174572982 GCF_029784155.1 Uranotaenia lowii
AACAGTGGATATCTCGTCGCACTGTGCTTGTTCAAGGCGGGTGTCTCGCCACGCCTTAGTGGATGTCCAAGTGTCCATCCACACTGTGCAATGCAAAAGTATTGAGAATGTTATCTCGCTTCAAACAGTGGATGTCTCGTCGCACTGTGCTTGTTCAAGGCGGGTGTTCAGCCACGCCTTAGTGGATGTCCAAGTGTCCATCCACACTGTGCAATGCAAAAGTATTGAGAATGTTATCTCGCTTCAAACAGTGGATGTCTCGTCGCACTGTGCTTGTTCAAGGCGGGTGTCTCGCCCACCTTAGTGGATGTCCAAGTGTCCATCCACACTGTGCAATGCAAAAGTATTGAGAATGTTATCTCGCTTCAAACAGTGGATGTCTCGTCGCACTGTGCTTATTCAAGGCGGGTGTCTCGCCACGCCTTAGTGGATGTCCAAGTGTCCAGCCACGCTGTGCAATGCAAAACAATTGAGAATGTTATCTCGCTTCAAACAGTGGATGTCTCGTCGCACTGTGCTTGTTCAAGGCGGGTGTCTCGCCACGCCTTAGTGGATGTCCAAGTGTCCAGCCACGCTGTGCAATGCAAAACAATTGAGAATGTTATCTCGCTTCAAACAGTGGATGTCTCGTCGCACTGTGCTTGTTCAAGGCGGATGTTCAAGTGTCCAGCCACACTGTGCAATGCAAAACAATTGAGAATGTTATCTCGCTTCAAACAGTTATTATTCTTTCAACGATTCTATTAGGATTCAAAATTAATAATATCAACTGCGATTATGAAATTTGAATAATAAAATCATAATGATAATGATGATGATAATGTTCCCACCTCATTCCCCTACACATATTTGAGCGGATCGAGCAATTCTTTTGAAAAGATTTTTTTTTTAACAAATCACATACATTTACTGCTACAATTGTACTACAAAACATCTCAGATTTGAAACAATTCATGTAAATACCGCGCAGTGCTCAAATATATGTAGACTTCTCTTAATTAATTTCAAGTTGACAAAAGGCCACTGAAAATTCAACAATCTTAAAGATTATCACTATCATTATCATCATCATTATCATTGTCATCTATGAGAATTTGGACGAACCATCGCTGACTGTTTCAATTTCGATACAATACACAGATACTAAGGAATAACTGAATATCTGCAGTGACTTGCCTCATCAATGTTGACATCTTACTTAAAATTTTATTTAAATCTAAACTGAATTGTTTCAAGCTCTTCGCATTTCATTTTACCTTTTATTGATGTATCTGATACACTGCGTGCGCGAAGGAAGCTCAAATGAAAGACTTGCAAATTGATGCCACATATTTTTTCTGATCTTATTTAGCAACCAGAGAAAAACATCACAACTATTATGTACTGTACTCAATATTAATCCAATAATTAATGTGTGAATCGTATAAAAAACAAAAATTACAAGAACAGTTCACTTTCTCTTACATTAATTACACTTGTATTCGGAAACTCATATTTAGAATGAAGTTTTTTAGGAAGAAGTACATTATAATGTGAAGATCCGTAAATAATAACAATTGGAGTCAATGATACGACTGGTGGTCTGATTTCTAAACAATTAACTGGGGTTCCTTTGATAACAACAAAAATACTTCGTTTTAAAATAATGCTTAATGCGTATAAAGTATCCGCATTACCCCAGGCACTGTCTTCGCATGAAACACAAAGAAGATTGAAAAATGATCCCGATTCAAGTAAATTTTCTCTACCTTCAAAATAGGACTTATTTTGTAAAACACTTCTGAATGCGAACGTTCGGAGAACATTTGACAATATTGTATTTCCAATCAAAGAATATGAAATCGAATGGAACTGACAATTTCCATCTCTCGGGATTTCAATTTCAACAAATTCTTGAAAATACTGTTCGTTTGCCATCCTGTCAAGATCACGTAAACGGTCAAAAATATGAATTGGGCAAACGTTCAAATGCGTATAAGCAAGATCAAGGGATTCAGAATAATTTTCTAACAATGACATAATGCGGTATTCTGTATCTACATTAAAATCAATTGAAGTAACCAAAATATCTAATAACGCATCATTCAAATTTCTAAAAAGTTCAGCGTTGGACCATTCTTCGTTTTCAAGTATATGTGTTGTTGAATTTTCATTCAAAATATCAGCATCATTAAAAAATTCTTCTGGAGGGTCATTGAAAAGTTCATTGTGAATGTTGTCATTAACTAAATTTGATGAAGAATTATCAAAGTACTCACTTTCTAGAAATTCAGCGGATTCTAATTCCAATACTGTTTCACGAATTATTGCAAAGACTGGTTTGTGGTCAGAAAAATAAGACTCATATACACCAGTTGAAATATTTCTTATGTTAGAAAACACAATATCTAATCTTGAACCTAGATCTGTTGTAGGCTCGTTACAAACTAACTTATCAAAAAGATTCTTTCTATTCAGGTATTTAACAATTTTTTTTGTTTCGTCACATGTACTGTTGAGATTGAAATTGAAATCTCCTATCAATATGGTTGGGTCATTATAATCATTGTGAATTGAATTGAATACAGATATAAATTCATTACAATTAATTTTAGGTGATTTATAGCCTGTAAGAAGCGAAATATGTCTATGTTTTAGAATCACTAAGTCGGTATGGCCAACATATTTATTGAGGTTATTGGCTTTAAAAACCGTCTTATGACTTTCTACTGAAATTATTAAACCAATTTTCGCATAGCATATTATACCTTTTGCAATGCCACTCTTAACAAACAATGGAAGTGTTTGTCTATCTGATCGGTAAACAATATTAAAATTGGGTATATTTACTTCATCGTTTGTCAGGATACCCGTTTCAGAAAATACAATTATGTCACATCTCGAATACCATGCATCCGCGTTGATATACTTCAAATTTTCTCTTAAAGATCTAGAATTCTGATAAGCAATAACCAATCCTGTGTGAGTTGTTAAATTATTAAAAGATAAAGTTAATTGTCTATACGTCTTCAATCTTTCCGTTTCTTTCAAACAAGCTCTGATAGTAGGATTGTCGGCCATATTTCCCGGAAAATTTCCTAATATATAAAGACCAGATAATTTCGAAACACGACTCAAGGCAACATAAATTAACTGACGAGTCGAGTTCCCTTTCTTGCGTAAATCAACGCATACTTTTGAATATGTTTGTCCCTGACTTTTATGAATTGTAAGCGCTTCACAGGGAACTAATGGGAATTGATTTCGAGTAATTTGATAGTCACGTTGAAAATGATTAGTCAAACTATATCTTTGTCTTTCAATAGGCGTCCAGTTTTTGTTAAGATGCAAATTTTCTGTAAATTCATGAAATTTAAGTCGAGCGTTTCTGCCAACTTTCTTACTGTCAAAATTAAGATACACTATGATAGGTTTATTTGACTGTGGATTGCAAAAAACAAATTCCAAAACTCCAGTTGCGCCGTTTACGATACCATCCGATACATCTAGATTTGCAGTTACCATGTACTTGATACCTTTTTTGAATTGTATTGAATATGGATACCCTCCACAATCTCTGGTAGTTTTAGCCTTCCAAATATCAAGTTTCTTTAAAATTTGTTCTTCTTTCAAATTGCCTGTCAATTTATCTTCAGCCAAACTTAAAATTTCGGTTTCCTTAGACTCTGCAATTTTTATGGCATTATATCTGTCAACATCCAAATTCGTATAGTACAACCTTATAGCGTCACTAGGTACTTCATTTTCAGCGACTTCTCTACTTTTAAAAACGTTGATATCTGCTGCATTCATAGTTCCCTGGGCAAAATTATTTAACGCATTAACAAAGTCTAAGTCGTCTTTCTGCCTCATGACCTCAGTTAATTCATAAAATTCAAAATCCGCCCATAAAGGGGAAAGATCCAACGTCACCAAACAATCTCTGGGAGGGTTAAAAATGAATCTATCTTTGACCGGCGGAAGTTGTCGGAAATCTCCTACGGTTATTACAGATAAACCACCAAAACTTTCATCAACTCCTGTAATTTGGCGCAATCTTGTATCTATACGACTAAAAATTGTACTTCCAACCATTGATATTTCATCTATAACTATCAATTTACAATGTAACAACTGTTGACGTAAATTATTTGCGACGTCCATAGGTAAATCTGGAATGTTTCTAGTTTCAGTCAAAGGTAAGGCAAAGGCTGAGTGTAAAGTATTCCCTCCAATTAAAAAGGCAGCTTTGCCAGAAAACGCGCTTAATAACACTTTGACAGAATCTGATGATTGCCAAACTGAGGTTTCAACACAGTACTCCAGAAAATATGTAATCAATTGATATATTGTTGATATAACTAAACTTTTTCCAACACCTGCTGAGCCGGAGATAAAAATTTTAAAAGGTAACTTGTTCAGTTTAAAACATTTGTAAATATGAATTACAATTTCTCTTTGTCTGTTATTCAGCTTCCTTAGATTTTCAAGAAGATCACGTTTGTTTACTTTCGGAGGAGCCGAATACACAAATGGAGTAAACGTTTTCGGTCTATCAATACCTCCTTGTATAAGAATATCAATTTCATGATCTTTAGACAACTGATTTTGTTCGAATTCGGAAATTTCTTCGTTTTCTAATTCTGCTCTATTATCAATTGCGGCTTCTATTGCTTTGTCTATTACATCATCTGACAGTATTTGAAATTTAGAACGATTTCTAGTAATAACACCTAGGTTATTATTATACACTTCCAACCAGTTTACTGTTTCAATTTCATTGATTTCATTTCTCCAAGGATAGAATAGAAGTAGTTGCTCTCGATAATAATTGTCGGGATCTTGTTCGATTTTGTATCGATTATATCTTAGAATCCGAGCTATTTTTCTTCTCTTATGATTAGGATTTTCTCTATCTACTTCTGTTTCTTCAATGTCCTCTTCTTCGTCAGAAATCTCTGACCTGTTCTTATCAGGACGTCTTTTACCTTTAGTTTTAAAATAAAATGCAGCGTACTCAGCTAAACAAATGTTCTGTAAATCTACCCGTTCCGCATAATATGTTATGATATCTTTACCAGCGATATCAGTACTATCTTTGCACATTGATCTTAATTGTTTTTCTGATTTAAGAAAAACTACTCTATCTTCAGATTTACAGGTGCTGATATATATATGAGTTCGACTGAAATGGGACAAAGGAATACTTAAACAGTGATAAATAGCTTCGCTGACACTCATTAGATTCGAATTGATAAATTTGTTAGCAATTGTCCTTAACTTTTCAAGATAAGTAGTATTTCTTTTATCTAATTCATTTTGCAGTTCTTTCAATTGCTTCGAGAGTCCTGATTCAGACTTAGCTATGTAATCAACAATGTATGCTGCAACGCCGTATTCATCTAGAATAAGTTGCAAATCTGTATTTGATTCCATTAAATTCAATATTATTGGATTATAAGAATTGATATCAACTTCACAACTCCTGCGTTTGTAAAATATTGTAACTTTACTTATAGAAGCTCTTAAAGCGTTAATGTAATCATCTTTTGTCAAATCTAAGCTTTCTAAAATTTCTTCAAAACTAAGATTTGATCTTTCTTTACTTGAATATAGAACTTCCATCGTTTCTTTTATTTTCTGTAGATTTCTCTTAACCGCTGCAGTAATTTCGTTCTTGGGCAATGGTTTTAAAATTTTAGTTTCTGATAGAACAAATTTTGGAAAATTAAATCTACATGTGTTTTTATTACTTCGTCCTTTTGAACATGTATCAGTGTGCTTGTGACGCAAATATTTACAAAGTGGATTATCAGCGTTATACTGACATGTGATAAATGTATCTGCAAATTTTTCAAAAGCTTTTATACTATCTTCATCATTTAAATCTAGACAAGGTGCATCTTCAATGAACAGTAACATATGATCGTGGGGAGATCCCCTCATTTGAAATTCGCGCCTTCGGTAAAAGTCTGTTATTTTATACGGTTGGAATGGGCCTGAGCTTTGTTTCATTAATTT